>NW_016907964.1:236178-338559 GCF_001483705.2 Eufriesea mexicana | reverse complement strand
TTATATTATAAAATATACATAGAGAATTGTATATATACTATACAAAATTTGGAAAATGATTTAAAAAAATTTTGGTTAAGTACAACAATTTAATGAATAGTAATAATATAATTTATTATGAAATGTAAAAAACATTAATATGAAATATTTTACAAATATATTTTATTGTACATTTGTTTATTGATGAGACTAGTATATTTCTTATCTCATCTTATGAATATTATAACAAATGTTTTAAACATAACGACAAATTAATGGAATCAAAAACTATCAAAATATAAAAAATAAAATCAATAAATTAAATTTACCTAAATAAAGGGTTATGTGCAAATTACAAATAGATGTATGAGAATATGCTTTAATCACAGCGTGAATTCACCGAATGTCAAAACAAGCACGCTACATAAGAGGTTATGTAAATGTTTATGAATTAACACTAATTACAGTTAAATATTTCAAGTGAAATATAAACAATAGGTTATTTACCTCCAATGGATCCAAAAAATGATCTAATAGTAAACATTGGGCATAGGATGTGACTCAAGTTAATTTTCTTATCATAACCTCACACCAATTGATAAATAATACACAAGTTTACAGATAGTGAAAATACTTGTCAACGAGTCCTAATAACCAACAAAAATTATTTAGTGTTAAATAAATAATATTTACAAATTAGAAACGTCATTTTAAGACACAATGTAACCTATTATACAAACACCACACAATCATAGACTGGAAAATTGACCACATTTCTCTCTAGCGAGATATTCAATTTATACTTCACAAGCTTAACTAGCATTGGAACAACCAAAGACGAATTTGGTATTTCATGTTCAACACTGATATAGCTTAAAAAGAAGACAGATATATCAGAAAAATTATTAGTGTAAAAGAGAAATTGCATTAAGAAATCTAACCAACATTTTGGTAAATTTATTTATGAAAATTATACGTAAACAACTGTACTAATTTGATTTGAATTTAATAAAAACAAAATTTTTTTATTTAAAAATTAAATTATTCCTAGATTATATTTTTAATATAAGATTTATATCCATTTAGTTTATATATTCTCATTTATGGTACAACTGTACTACATAAAGTCCCGTTACCAATATACCAATGGGATTCCATTCTTTCAATAAATTGTTCATGTTCAAGATTATGATAATCCAAACCTAAGTTCAAGACGTAGACATTTTGTATCGAAGATCGATATTTGTAAGTATACAAGACAATGTAATTTTAGTAATATATGATGTTATGTTAATGCAAAAACTATCTCGGTATTGGGTAAGAAATGTATGGAATTCAAGCAATTTAAGAAAGCAAATTTTGCTTCCAAGTTTTCACATCCACTTGTAGTCTTAGGTAAGTAATATTTAAAAATTGTCATCTAAGAGGAAAAATTAGAAAACTATTTACTACTTTATAACTTATTACTTATTCTAATTTTTGTACAATTATAAACTGTATTTAAAAACATAGAAATTTTTATTTTTTGATAACAACACATTTAATTATTAATTTTAATTTTCTTAGTAAAGTTCTTTGTAAATATATAATATATTCTTAGCTTTTTAAATATTATATTATATTCAATCTTATTTAAAATAATAGATTTATAAACATATTATATATTATATAATTATTTTAATAAATTTAATGTCTCTTATTATTAAAATCAATAATACCATTTATTTAAAAAAAATCGTTGATTAAAAAAGAATTATTAATTACAGCATTTATAGATATATTAATAAAAATTTTGTCTTTAAATACCATAATCAGTATATAATATTTTATATAATAATTATTTAATATAATTGTGTTGTATTTATAATATAATTTTACATTACATGTTGTAAATATCACAAATGTTTTGAATAACCCGCCATTTAAAGTGTAGTTAGTATATTTGACTCAAGATGGTACATGATCTTTAATCGACATTGTAAAACTCCTGTCTACATAATCGTGCTAGTGATTTGTATTAGCTTAACGAAGATTCAGAAAATGTATCGTTCATGACTATCAATAAATGAAAGAAATTTTCTGAACCGATTTTACTCACGTCAAAGAACATTTGCGTTACAAAGTATCTTGATATACAAACTGTGATAACATCGTGTCTTTATTAAATGATCACAAATCGTAATATATAATCTAAGTGATAATTTATCGGTTCTGTTGTTTTGATTTATTAATGACATTCGAATTTTAATATACAATCAAGAATAATGGGTGTTGGCCTCAAACCATTAGAGTTTACGGATTGCTTAACCGATAGCCCTTATTTTCGAGAAAATCTTCATTATCATGAACGTGAATTGGAAAAGACCAGCCAACAAATTAAACGGCTCATCAAAGAGGTCAAAGATCTTTTATTAGCTGCCAAAAGTAAGTTTATTCGTCGTATATGATAAGTTTCTGTATGCACATGTAACAGCTGCTCTTATCTTATTCTATTTTACTTGCATGTTTTTCAGTGGCATATCTTACTTACAAAGTTATAATATTGAACAATTTCCTTATATGTTGATACTAACCTTTTTCTAGATTTATGAGTTTCTATAAATTTTCTAAATTATATTTTTATTTATATCATATTTTGTTTTGCAATATATATATTTAATAACATGTAACATGCATAACATATGTAATTTTGTTTGGTTCATTTATGATTATATTATATTACAATATATTCTGATATTATATAGAATAATATCTTATTGCATTATAATTATATTTTTACTATTTGTATAATTAAAGATGTAATAACTATAAATAATATTGTTTATTAAAATACTATTGTATTATGAATAATATTGTAGTATAAAGTTTATAATCATGACAATAAAAGTTATTAACTTTTTTTTTAGACCTATCTAGAGCCCAGAGAACATTTTCCAAAACATTGCAGAATTTTAGTTTTGAATGTATTGGAGAAACTCAAACAGAAGACGAAACTCACATATCGCAAAGCCTTAAGGAATTTGGTAAACTTATTGCATCAATAGAGGATGAAAGGGATCGCATGGTATGCAATGTTTTTAGTATATAAATGTATTTTATATTTCTTGAAAAACTATTTTTGGATGAAAATAATTTACTTTAAAACATCTAATTGTAAGATACTTTTATTATAGTTTTATTCATTTATTACTGTTTAGTTTTATATCATTTGGGAAGAAATTGATTTTTATTTTTGATATAAGAGAAATTAAATATTATAACATAAATACTACCAAAATTATAACAAAATTTTGTGTATTATATTTCTTATATGTATAGTAATAGAAATATTTCAGATACAAAACTTTTTTGTATGTTTTATGTAACAAATATTATTGTGTATTATTTATTTGTTTATAAAAATGTAATAAGTGCTATTATAAAAAACTCTGTTTTTATAGAAGGAGCACATCCTGGTTATTTAATGGTATATCTTTTGAGTCATATTTTCAATCAAACTTCTTTCTATATTTTGCATATTAAATCATATTTATTTTTTAACTGTTTAAAAGCAAACAATTTAGTATATTATAATGTATATACTTTGTCATGTTTCTGAATGCACACAAATAGTTTTTATTTTTGAATTACAAAAAGCTTCTAACATTTATATTAATATCCTCTTCAAGGAGCAAGCAAAATTTCCATATATTATTGCATGTAACTGTTACATATAACATATCCTTATAAAATATTTTAAGCAGTTGATGCATATAAAAACAAAGGTCAAGTATTCTTAATGCTATTAATAGGTTAATAACATTTTATAACAAGTTATATATTTAATTACCTTTAATATATTAGGTAAGTTGCATATTTAAATATTTGTTATGCAAAATAAGTCTTTTCCCAAATAGTGAAATAACAGAATGCTATTATGCTTGTTTTACTATAGTAATGTCAATATTTGTGTGTGCATGTGTGAACATAGGACACATGCATACATTTGCATTCATTTCTTAATAAGGAATGTGGCTTAGTAATCTTTTATAATTTAATAATTTTCTACTTAATCTTGTATTTTAGTAATGATATGATATAAAATTTCATTATATTTAGATTAAATAATTAGAATTGAATTATTCTTCAATTCTTATCTTGAATATTAAGGCACAATATTGTTCACTTTAGTATTTAGTGTTAAAGTAGTTACAATAAGCTTATTAAAACAATGTATGTTAATAAGTCACATATTTTCTCTTAACATTATAAATAATTATGCGTGTTTCTTGATACATAAATGTGTGGATAATAAAATAACTAAATTGTGACTTGAACATTGTATTTATATAAATATTTTCACACTTCCCCAAAATTATTGAATTATTTTTTAATAATGTGTATCAGAATAACTAATTTGTTTTTAGTGTTACTTAATTACATAAATTTTTTTATTATTTAATAAAATAGTATATTAGTAGTAAGTATTCTATGTATTTGATTTTTACAAACATTTATCATTAAAACATTTAAAGTTATTGATTTAATTAAAGAAGTGATAATATAAATAGAAACTTAAAATTGCTTCAACTATTATATAATAATGTAAAAGAAAACATATATCATTTGTGTATCAAAGCTGTGACAATTATAATAATTTTCAAGAAATAAAATATTTTTAGTTAATATGTTCTGAATAAAATGTGAATAAAAATTATGTTAGAATTAATAGATTATTTAAGGTTTTTAAAACAGTATTTAAATATATAAAAAATGTTATTTACCATTTCAGTTAAAAATAAATGTGTATATTATTTATTATTATATATGATTTATATTATTATGTGTGGTACATATTAATTTATTTTTCACATTATTGCTTTTATAATAAACATTAGCTGTATACATCACAAAATAGTTATTTAATTTACTGTATATACTCGTATTATAACTTATTTACATTAAAATATATAATTTATTTATGTAATATATGTAGTTGTGCATATATGCACATATGATTTTTAAATGTTATATAATTTTATTTCTGTATATATTTATTTCAATATAAAGCAATGTCACTGCTTATTGATTTAATAAATTTAGATTTAGATACTTTTATTGTTGTTTGTTTAATTTAATAATTTTTATTTTTAGCTTGAACGTGCTTATGATCAAATTATACTTCCCTTGGAAAGTTTTAGAAAAGAGCACATCGGAGGTGTTAAGGTAATATATTAATTTTCATGTATTCAATTTGTCAAATTATATAATTATATTTTAAATTATTTTCAAAAATTAATGCATGTATTATAATTTTTTATTTAAAAAGTGATATATAAATGTGATATATTAACAGGACGGAAAAAAGAAATTTGAAAAACAAACTATTAAATTTTGTCAAAGTCAAGAACGTTACTTGAATTTATCTACAAAAAAACAAGACAATGTTCTTCAAGAGGTAATTATTTATATAATTATATTGTATAAGTATTTATATACCATAAAAGTAAAACATTTGTAGTACTTGATCTAATAGGATATGTTATTTTTAGGCTGATGCAACATTGGAAATGGCTGAGAGACATTTTTGTCAAGCAAGTTTAGAGTATGTATTCTTGCTACAAGAAGTACAAGAACGCAAAAAATTTGAATTTGTTGAAACTGTAAGTTTCTCTTTTTTATTTTTTTCATTAAATTATTGTAAATAATAAATTAAAAGTAACTTGTAAGTATTACAAGTTACGAATAATATTATTTTCTTCAGTTATTAGGTTTTATGTTTGGTTGGTTAACTTTCTATCATCAAGGACATGAAGTTGCAGAGGATTTTAAGCCTTACATGACTGAATTACAACTAAAAATACAAAAGGTTGGTTTTCTTAGTACCTCATATTTTATTGCTTAAATATACATGAAAAAGGCATTAGTACTACAAAAGCACGATTCTAAAACTGATTACTTACATTAGCACTATTTAAATGATAAAAAGATTGCTTTGTGCATTATAACATTGATTTATATAAATTTATAAAGTACATTGTGCATTGTTGTTTCACATTCCACTTTTCATAAAATTTGTATTACAGAAATTAATTTATACAGTAAGTTATATTAATATATTTTATAAAAAATGTACACTTTATTTATAATGATTCATTAATTTTAATGAATTATGAAAAAAATAATTTTATCATTTTATTATACATATATATAATGTTTCATTTTATTGTAGTATTCGTGATTATAAGAATGTGACACAACATACCCCAAATATTTTGAGAGAATTATTTGGGATATATAATTTGGGTATTTTTAAATGTTTTGTTGTGCACTTTAAGTATTTTAATATTAGTAATTCTCTTATAATTGATTTAGTTGTTAATGTTCAACTACTTGTAGAAATACTTAAATGTAACTTCTTACTAAATTATTGTGTGGTGCAAATATTATTAGGATAACAGCATGGCAAATAGCTTACTAATTTTAAATTTTATGTGTGTGTGTGTGTTTTACAAGACTAGAGAAAATTTCCTTGCTACCCGGGATAAAACAGAATCACTTATGAATAAAATGAAGGATATGAAAAAGGTATGTGATATATTTTTACATTATTTTTATTCATTTTTAGAATTAATCATTTTCATTTATAGTATGTAAGAAGAAATGTCTTGTTGAAATATATTTAAGATTGCTTTATTAACTCTAAAAACTATTATGAGCGCTATGTTCATGTTCACATGTTCACATTATATTTTTATGTTCATTAATGAAAATTGATGCAAAAGATCATTTGTTGCTTAATAATAAAATTTTTACGTTCATAGTTTCTTTTATTTGAATAAAAGAATGTTAATGTTTTGCATTAATTTTAGTAATGTTTAATGGAAATGCTAGTAATATTTTCGTTTTATAGTCTGCTGTAGAAAGTGGAGTCAATAAACTATACACACGTGAAGGTTATTTGTTTCTAATGGAAAAAAGTAAGTGTATAATTTTTTATTTAGTTGATAATTGTAACAAACTTTATTTACATTTAAATATATTAATATAATTATATTATAATGTTTAATTGATTTAATTTTACAGAAGCATTTGGCACAACATGGACAAAGCAATACTGCACATATCAAAAGGATAAAAAAGAATTTACAATGATACCATATAATCAACTTACAGGCAAGTTTGTAAGTAAAATTTATCATCTATTAGCTGTAACAACTTATATAAAAAAAAAAAGATTCACTAGTATTATATTTTAACAGAGCAGCAAAGAAGTTTTAATATTGGCATCTTGTGTACGTCGTATGTCAGATACAATTGAAAAACGATTTTGTTTTGATATCACTACTATTGATAAGTAAGTTCAAATTAAATACATTTAAGTATGTTATTACAATTTACTTTCCAATTATAGAAAATATACATTTATAAATATTTACATTTATAAATATACGTTTAATAGAAAATATACATTTTCACTATCATTAATTCATAATATAAATATTTTTATTGATTATGTTTATTGATCTTTTTATCTTTTTAGACTTAATGTTGTATATACATTCCAAGCACTTTCTGAAGAAGATAGAAAGTTATGGCTTGATGCTATGGATGGTAAAGAACCAGTAAGTAACAATTATTATTTAATTTTTCTAATAATTGTTAAAAAACAATCATTACATTTTGCAATTAGTGTATTTTACATAATAAATAATCGCAAAATAATGATACATTATATTTATTAATTTTAGAATTATCCTGTAGTAGGTGTATCAACAAAATCTGAAGAAACTATTTTAGATGAAACAGGTTTCATGTTCATATCAAAATGCATTGCAACGCTTGAAGAAAGGGGTAAGATTGTTATAAACATTTACATATATGATATTTTTTAATACCTTCGTTATAATATTCCATTAAAAAATAGTTTCAACATAATTATATTATTCTCTCAGGCCTTGAAGAACAAGGTTTATATAGAGTTGTTGGTGTTACCTCCAAAGTAAACAAGCTTTTAGCAATGGGACTAGATAGAAGGAAATTAGAAAAATTGAACCTGGATGATCGCTTTGAATGGGAAAGTAAAACTATTACTAGTGCACTCAAAACATACTTACGGACGTTATCTGAACCATTAATGACCTTCCGATACTATAATAGTTTCATTTCAGCTGCGAGTGCGTATAGGTATTCTCTATAATATTATTTTATTTGAAACTCTCAAATTTAGAATACCTTTTATATTGATGTTTTATATAAAAAATATATAATCCTTTTACTATATTTTTTATTTTTACTATTCTTTTTAACAGAACAAGAAATCAAAGAAGCACGTATCAATGATATTCATAATCTTGTTTACCGGCTTCCAAAAGCAAATTTCAATATGCTAGTTCTTCTTATTAAACATTTGTACAGGTATAGATATTATTTTGTTATATTAATAACAAAGTCTATATCATTGATATTAAAATTTAAAAAATTGGACAATTTAGTCAAAGTTATTTAATTGTATTGTTTTTGCAGTGTTGCAAAGAAAAGTGATAAAAATTTAATGACTATTGGCAATTTGGCCGTATGTTTCGGTCCATCTTTATTGCGACCTGAAGAAGAAACAGTAGCTTCTATAATGGATATCAAATTTTATAGCATCGTAGTTGAGATTTTAATCGAAAATTGTGAGAGAATAATTGCTGGTCCGCCACAAGATACTGTACGCTCAACACAAAATACCGCTTCTGCTAGATCACAACGTACTACTGTAGAGGATGGGCCGACATCTTCTGGTAATGGTACTCCTTTTCTAAGGTATCCAGTACATGCTATGTCATCGCCACATGGACATGTAAGTTACATATTAATTGATTTTATATTTTAATACAAAAAGTCAAATTTGCTTGAATTATACAATATATTAGCTGAAATTAAATTATTTGTACAGCTTGTTACGAGATCATACTATGATAGCCCACTAGCAGTTGTTCCTAAATCATCTACTATTGACGAAAGAAAAAATGGAGACTATGAAGAAACAGATCACACAAGTCACAGAATTCCAGCATATTTAGATCGAAGTGAACGTGTAAAATTAACTAATACGAATCTTATGTATCATTCTGCAGATAAAGGTTATTTTCATTCTGTTTAAAAATGTACTTTTTCATTTGTATATTTCATAATTTCATAATTGTGAATATTGTATACATTCAGTTTTAATTTACAGGCAATACAAATAGTTCCAATGAATCAATTGCCTCTGATTCACATTCAGTTTCATCTGACTTGCCAGTAAAACATAAACGTGGTTCTATGATGTCTGTACATTATCCATCAAGTTATGCTCAACGGAACAATCCATCAGTATCTGTGTAAATTTTCCTCTATTAACTGAACATTTATGTCTTTTATCTAGGCGTATTTTTTTAATTTGTATAAAACATTTTTTGTAGAGTTAATACATCACCTAGCAGTGGACGTTCAAGTCCTGGACAAGTACCTGGTATTTGGTAAACAAAATTTTTGTTAAAAATCGTTAAATAATTTATTATGTATACACTTCTATTACAATAACAATATTAAACATTAATAAATATATCTTTTTCTTATAGGAGAGTCCGCACCTTATATGCTTGTGTGGCCGAAAGTGATGGAGAGTTGTCATTTGAACCAAATCAAATTATTACAAACGGTATACAACATTTATGGTTACATGACAATTATTATAGATAAGATACTTACAAGTACCAATATAATTTTTTATTACAGTAAAGGCCTCTTTGGAACCAGGTTGGTTAGAAGGTACATTAAATGGTAAAACGGGATTGGTCCCAAAGAATTATGTTGAACAATTGCCTTGAATTTGGAAAAACCAAAGAGTGCCTAAATTGTTTTCACATTCCAAAAGTTATAGGAAATGTTTAGTACCATTGCCTACTGAAGCATATGTTCGCAAAAACAGGGATGCTACGATAACATATGTGAAACAAAATGTTTTCTATTTAAATTCCTTTGGGTACAATTTACATAGTCAATTACACACGCGTGCAACACCTCCTTCCTCACACACACACACACACACACACACATACACAACACCTTTTATTTATTAGGAGCCTTTTTGCTCAAGAACGTCTATAGTGTATATAATCAATTGTAGAAAAATTTATATATATCTACATATATAGTGCTAATATATTACACGATATTTAAATATATTTGTACTAAAAGATATTGCTCCAGTATATAGCTTTTAGGAGATCTCATAGGCAATAATATTTGTTTATAGTGCGATAATCTTTACGCGTACGTGCACATACGTGTACACATATATAATATCAGAATGTGATAAAATAAATAAATACCAAATACAATCAGAATTTTTAATAAAGAATTTAATAATATAAAGGCTATATTAATTTAACTTAATAATAAAGAAAAATGAACATACATTTTTATAATCTGTCAAATAATACCCACATGCTATAATTTTATAAATCAAATAATCGAAATCTAAAATAATATAAGAATTTTTTTTGAAAATATCACTTTGTGAAATATTTATAATATATATTACTAAATTTAATTTAAAAAAGTATTGTAATTTATTATTTATGGGATCAAACTTATATGATTTTACAAAATTATTACACAAAAACAGTTAATGCATTTTATACAATTATTTTATAAAAAAGTAATACTTTTTATATTTTTACATTTTGCTTTAATTACTGCAGTAATATAAAAATGAGAATGTCAATGTATGTAAATGTTAAAATTTATCGTATAAGATAATATACTTTTAATAGATATGATTGAAAAAGTCTAGTAAAGTCTAGTGGAAAGTAAATTTTATTTACCCATAATATTATTTAAATTTGTTAAATAAATCTTCATTTCTAAGCATGCCGCTTTTAAAGCATTTTTTTCGACACTATTCCAAATAGAACTCATGAATAAAGTGTAACACAATATTGCTGTTAGAAGAATGCGTCCTATATTAAATCCAATAGATACTTCAAGGGATGTAACAGAACAATCCAATCCCATAGACCAAACAAGTGGTATAATTAATATACAACTGTATAACAAATACCAAAATCGTTGTCTATGAACATGTTTCACTGAAGTTTCACATATATCTATAGCTTCTTTTAATGAATCTTTTATGTCTATATTCATAAATTGAGATTCACCTATAACAAAAAAAGTATATCAAACTTTTTTACAATCTCTGTATCATTTTACATATGATTTATTAACATACCAACACTAAATTTAAAGGTTGCCATAACAGCTTCATGATCAGAGTAACTAAAATCTTTATAAGGTATCCGTTTTGGAAAAGGATGTCGAAAATCTGTTACTTCTATCTATAAATAAAATATGATTAATATAATTATATAGTAATTAACAGATAATTTTTCACAAAAATTAATAAAAATAAATTAACGTACCTTTATATTCTTTGCATTTTGGTACAAAATATAATCTATACGTTTTCCCTCAGGTAAAGTTCTTGCAAGTTTTGAACTAGTGTAACTATTATTGGCACAGTTATTAGTTCCTAGATTACTGGAACTATTTGAGCAAGCATCTGTCAAACCAGCAACACCACAAATAATTCTATAAGCTAAATCTTGAGGTTCTGTATTAAGATCACCTCCCAGTATTACAGAATCAGCACCACCATAAGTCATTCTAATAAACTGGGCTGTATCAAAAGCTTGTAAAACTCTATGTGCTATGTATTCATCATTATGCCTATCATATTCTGCATGTAACTAAAACACAATTAGTAATTGTTAATATGTGTAAGAGCACATAACAATAGATTTCAATAATTTGTAATTAACTCATACACTCACATGTACAATATAAACATTAATGTTCATATTATGAATTTGGAGTCTACAGAGACCAACACCTTTACCACCAAACCAATCTGCATGATGTATTTTATGTATATATCCATTTAAGGGCCATTTATGATATATTACATCTTTAATAGGAAATCTGGATAAGATACAAATACCAGATCCAACAACTCCACTACAATGTATTTAATAGAAGTTTAATGTAATTAAAAATCATATCTTTTTCAAATAGTAAGAATCATATTTTTATTAACATATTTTGACTTAAATATGTTTTATTTAAATAATCAGAATTAGCAACTGAAAATGATAATAAATAAAATATTTACCTATAGAAATAATGTGAGTAAGGTAACTGTTCTTGTGTTTTAGCTCTTATCATTTTAAAATCATTAATAGACCATACCTCTTGTAGACAAATAATATCATAATTTTCAGTAGCAAGCTTTTCTGCAATTGCTGTCATACGAGCACTTCTATTTTGTGAAATATATGGAATTCCCCTAAAATATATAACATTATAGAAATACTCACATTAATTATAAATATGTATACTATACATATGAAAATATTTATAAATAATAATCATATGAAAAATATAAAATTATGGTAAAAATATTTTAATTTATACTAAATTAAAGTAATTCTATATTACATATATGTTTAATGCAACTTACCAGCAATTTAAAGTTAAGATATTTATTGATACTTCGCCTGTCATATTTTATGAATTATTTACTAAAATAGATTAATACATATATTAAAAATACATATCTTTTATAAAATCGTAATATCTACTTCTTTGAACAGTTTTTTGAATGATTTATTGATATAACACACCGTATATAATAATGAACGAAAGTATTTTCATAGATCGCATCCGCAATCAAATTACGTTGTGATAGCAATTAATCATAAGAATGAAAAGAGTGACATAAAAAAGAAATTAAAGAAAATAATGTGAGTATAACCTACAAAAGAAAGACTTATTAAATAAATTTTTATTACTTCCACCACTGGTTAATAGTGCCCCCACCCAAGGCTGAAGAATATACATTGCCCCCACCATTACTCTGACTACTTCTCTCAATATTAACAGAATAGTTAACAGTTGTAGACAGAATAAGGTAATAGGTGAAAAAGCAGAGCGTGGTCTCCGGATCACGAGTTTGACAGCTTTGACATAAGCAAAGCAACACGTACAGTTCGTTCAACGAGACAAGATACCAAATGTGACGTATGCACATGTCAGTGCATAATCCAATCAGGGCCAACTTCACAGTGCTCGGACTCAAATACCAATGATTAAAAGTCGTTTCTGGAACTCAAGAAAATGGACCAATAGCTGCAAGACACGTAACTGATACGCAAACAATAATAAGATAACAATGATATCTGGTCTCTTTGGATGGACCATTATTCCGTTTAATCAAAACTTTATAAATAGTTTCCCAGTGGTATTGTGGTTTAACAGCAACATCTGGAAATTCCTATCTGAAGTTCCGGGGTTCGATCCCGTCGACAGTTTTTTGGTAGTTCTTCAATTTCTCTTTTATTTTGTATTTATTTTTCGCCTTTAAAGGCATTGTAAATAAACAATTGTAAATAAAATTTATTTTTTACGCTTTCTTATGCTTGTATATATTTGTTACAAAATGATAAGAATACTATGCAAAAAAGACAGTTTTCTATAGCAATCTTATTTACTACAGAAAGAAAACAAATATAATGCAAAATAGCTTTAGTGTAAATATTTACGATAAAGCTTAATTCTGATGCGGAAATCCTGAGGAGATTATGCTACTATATAGTTTATGCAACGATTAATATGTGTTTTGGTTTTAGAAAACAGCATTATAATCAATTTATAATCTCAATGTTAGCTTCAATAATTGAGAATATATTAGTTACCAAAGATAAATATTTAAAGATTTAAAATATTAAATTTTTTAAATATAATGTAAATATAAATTTTATAATTTTGTATTATTAAAAAAATTGAAAACAAATTAATGATTATAAAAATTATTTACATATAGATCATTATGCTTTTCAATGCTTCTTGAATAAAATTTATTCAAGTATTGAAAAACAGAATTGATTAGGGATATGGTAATTCTTATAAAAGAAAATATTTATTAGTCAGATTTTTAATTACTGGAAATAATATTGACAATTAAAAATCTTTTATTATAATTTTACCTCAATTATTATGTAATCCTGATTTTTTTAAACCTGTATCAATATCGAATCTTAGTCATGAGGGTGTCATCATCAAAGAGATTTTCTGATTTTTGTATGGACGTAAGTTACATTCGATATCGATACATAGCATTACAATTTACATTATAAAATGTAGGAATTGATAAGGACTATAATATAGCCGTTTTTAGGTGAAAAATGGTTTAAGCAGAACTTTCTTCCCCTCTGTCGAATTATTTCTCAAAAACACGTACACGATAGAATTGTTGAGAAGTCTATTAAATTTTACAATTATTCAACGAAAGTTTTATTAATTAAAATTACGAAAAGGTCAAGAGAATTTTTATAGAAATTTGAATTTTTTATTAGGGTTCTTTATGACAGGTTCAAATAATGTTTTCATAATACGTATTTTATTCTTTATATTAGCGTATTACAAATTACTATATATATTTCTTTACATATATTATTTCTAAGTAATGGTTCTCAACATTCTTTTATAAAAAAATGTATTTTAAACTTGTTAAAAAATTTTTTTCTTTGTCAATTATATTAATAAATTTAATATGGATATATAACAGTAAATACTTAATAAAATGTGTCATTTTTTAGATTTATAACATTTTTTATAGTAATTTTTATACAAACAAATTGATACAATACAAATCACTAATTGCATTATATTTTCATAATACTTTTTTATATTTTCGAAATATGATTTTTAAATAAATTATTTTTTACGTATATCGGTTTAATTGTTTAATAAAATATAATTAAAAATATAAATGAATTAAAAGAAAATTAACTATCACTAATATGGTAAAAAAATGTTGTTATAATATTAAGATTAAATTGGTTTTCTAGGTATATGATCGAGTATATAATAATTTTTCAAAAACATTTTTGTCAAATAAATTAATGATTATAGTGAATTGTTAACTACATTGAATAATAAAATTAGCTAATTCTAGTTTAAGTTTCTATTTTAAGACCGTGAATTATTACATGTAATTACATGTAGTGCCCTACGTAAGTATTGTTGACAGAATAATTGTCTTATGTTTTTCTAGTGAGAGGGTGGAGTATTAAAGATACATTTATATTTACAATATAATTAAAAATTATTGTGTTAAAATGTGTTGAATAAACTAAAATATTCTAAAATTATTTCACTGCATCATAAAACAATTAAAGATTTTAGTATACTTATCTCTAAGAACATAACCTCTGTAGAGGTAAGGATTACAAAAGTAATGATTATCTTCGACGAATTTTATATTTTTATGATTTTTTTGGCCACCTTTTGATTTTGATGATTGTCAACTTATCTATGTAGATCTCCATTTAAAATTTATAAAAAAAAATTAATTATATTTGTGTGTCGCATTTTTAGTAAAATTTAATTATTAACTATATATAATATCTTTATTTAGGTTTATTTTTAAATTGTAATGGCTACTGATAAAGTAACTTTGGGAGATGCTTTATCCAATGTTGATGTACTTGATGAATTTACATTACCAGATGAACAACCTTGTATTGAAGCACAACCATGTTCTGTAGTATATCAAGCTAACTTTGATACTAATTTTGAAGATAGAAATGGTTTTGTTACTGGAATTGCTAAGTATATTGAAGAAGCTACAGTTCATGCAAGTTTGGTAATTATTAGTACTCTATTATTAATGATAAAAATTTTAAATTTTGCTTTTTTATAAATTAATTCGTAAGAAAAAATAAAGTAATTTTCATAAATAATATATTATAATATTCAACTATACATTGAAGAATATTAACTATGTTCTGTCAATATTATTGTTATGAATGTAACTTATTATTTTTATTTTAAAGAATGAATTATTAGAAGAAGGTTTAAAACATGCTGTAATGTTATACACATGGCGATGTTGTTCTCGTGCAATACCTCAACCGAAATCAAATGAGCAGCCTAACAGAGTAGAAATTTATGAAAAAACAGTAGAGGTATTAGCACCGGAAGTAAATAAATTATTAAATTTTATGTATTTTCAAGTATGTAGTAAAATGTTTGTATATATTTATTAATAGAGTTTAATTTATGAAATAACTAACAAATGTTACTTTTTAGAGGAAAGCAATTGAAAGATTCTCTGGTGAAGTAAAACGTCTGTGTCATCATGAAAAAAGAAAAGACTTTGTTTCTGAAGCATATTTACTTACTTTAGGAAAATTTATTAATATGTTTGCAGTTTTGGATGAACTTAAAAATATGAAATCTAGTGTAAAAAATGATTATTCTACATATAGACGGTAACTATAAGTTCCTTAAATTGACTATATCATCAAACATTTTATTGAAGATAGTTATGTTTTTATTTCAGAGCTGCTCAGTTTCTTAAAGTGATGTCTGATTCTCAGACATTACAGGAATCTCAAAATTTATCAATGTTTTTAGCCACACAAAATAAAATTCGTGATACAGTAAAAGAAAATTTAGAAAAAATTGCAGGATATGAAGAATTACTTGCAGATGTGGTTAATATATGTGTTCATATGTTTGAAACTAAAATGTATTTGACTCCAAATGAAAAACATATGCTTGTAAAAGTGATGGGATTTGGTTTATTCTTAATGGATAGTGAGCTTTGCAATATTAATAAGTTAGATCAGAAAAAAAAATTAAAGTTAGACAGAATTGATAGAATTTTTAAAAACTTGGAAGTAGTGCCATTATTTGGTGACATGCAAATTGCACCTTTTAATTATATTAAACGTTCTAAACATTTTGATGCATCAAAATGGCCATTGTCTTCTTCATCAAACAGTATAAGTCCACAAGCAGATCTTATGGTGCATCTCCCACAAATTAGAGAAGATCATGTTAAATATATTAGTGAATTAGCAAGGTGATAATAAATAATTGCACTTTATAAAATGAAAAAGAAATATTAATTCTTGAATTTACAGAAAAATATTTTTGTGACATTACAGATACAGTAATGAAGTAACTACAACATATAAGGAGTGTGGTAGTGATAAAGAAAACCATGAAACTGCAGAATTGGCATTACGTGGATTACAATTACTTTCTCAATGGACAAGTGTTGTAACAGAGCTTTATAGTTGGAAACTTCTACATCCTACTGATCATCATATGAATAAAGAATGTCCCCAGGAAGCTGAAGAATATGAAAGAGTGAGGCATATTGATTATTACTTCTATTAAAAATATGTTGTACACTAATACCCCCTTTTTTCTTAGGCTACACGTTATAATTATACAGATGAAGAGAAATTTGCTTTGATAGAAGTTATTGCAATGATCAAGGGATTACAAGTATTAATGGCACGTATGGAAACAGTTTTTATTGATGCAATACGTAGAAATATATATGCAGAGTTACAAGATTTCGTGCAACTTACTTTACGGGAACCGTTACGTAAGGCCATAAAAAATAAAAAGGATCTTATTAGGAGGTTTGTGTAATATTTTTCATGACAATATAATTTCATATAATTATAATTTTCTATTTTATATAAATATAATTTTATTTAATTGTTCAATTATTTTAATTATTTATTATGATTTTCAGTATAATTGTATCTGTAAGGGAAACTTGTGCAGATTGGCATTTTGGAGTAGAACCATTAGGAGATCCTGCACTGAAAGGAAAAAAGGATCCTGATAATGGATTTGGTATTAAAGTACCACGGCGAAATGTTGGTAAGATTCAAAATATTTAATTATATTAAAAATTCAATTTAATTTTTTTAAATAGTTAGTGTATTTTAAAAGATATATTTTCTTAGGACCCTCTTCAACACAGCTTTATATGGTTCGTACCATGTTAGAATCATTAATTGCGGATAAAAGTGGTGGAAAACGTACTTTGAGGAAAGATATTGATGGCCAATACCTTCTACATATAGATCAATTTCATAAAACTAGTTTTTATTGGAGTTATCTTTTAAATTTTAGTGGTTAGTATAATTCAATTGGTTCCGTTTACGTTTCATATCAAGATAGCTTGTTAATAATGTTATTTTACTTCAGAATCATTACAAGACTGTTGTGACTTATCCCAATTATGGTACAGAGAATTTTATCTAGAAATGACCATGGGTCGGAAAATACAAGTAATCTTTTCAACATTCTTTTGCTCTAAATTCCAAACATATGTATAGTTTATTAAAAAATGATAGTTGGTGTTGTTTCTCCATTTTTTAAACTAGAAATGCCAAGTTCGTCACCAGCATAATGAAGAATGCAGCGACTTAATTACCATGGAGAAGCGTATCCAGGTATTTTGCTGATATGTGCAACTATGACAATTATTTATGTTTATAATTTGTTGCAAACCATTAATATAGTATTAATTTTGTTATTACTGTATTATTTTCTATATTAATACATATGGAGTATCCTTATTCATCTGCTTTTATAGTTTTAATATATAAAACAAATTTTAAATTGTAAAAATGATTATTTATACTGAAATTTATTTTTTGTAATATTTATATCGAAACATTTCATATTTAAAGTATAGATTCTTTTACATAAATTATTTTGTAAATTAATTTATAAATTTTTGTGTTTATTAATTTACTAAATAATATTAAATTAGGAAGTTATAAGTCAATTACCTTAGTATGTATTGAATAATGAAATTAATTTATGTTTACTTAAAGATAATATTATTACTGTACATTTATTATAATTATATTATAAACATATTAAATTCTATAATTAATAATACACTGTATTATGTTATAGTAGTGTTAAAATCATTTTATGAACTTAAAAACTTATTAATATATGTTTCAGTTTCCTATTGAGATGTCAATGCCATGGATCTTAACTGATCATATATTACGAAGCAAGGAACCATCAATGATGGAGTAAGTAAAAAAAAACATGTATTCATAATTTGGCAAATATTTTGTAACAATATTTTATTCGTAGGTACGTTTTATATCCACTTGATTTATACAATGATAGTGCATTATATGCTTTAACAATATTTCGTAAACAGTTTCTTTATGATGAAGTAGAAGCTGAAGTAAACTTATGCTTTGATCAATTTGTTTACAAGCTCAGTGAACAAATTTTTGCTCATTATAAACAATTGGCAGCAAGTATATTACTAGATAAAAGATTTCGAGTAGAATGTGTTGCATTAGGAGCATATTTACTTCCATATCCTCGAGCTAATAGATACGAAACCTTATTAAAACAAAGACACGTTCAATTACTTGGAAGAAGTATTGATTTGAATAAATTGATTACACAACGTATTAATGCAGATATGCAAAAATCATTAGATTTAGCAATTAGTAAATTTGAATCTGGCGACATTACCGGAGTTGTGGTATGTTAAATTACTAGATTTAATAATATGATTATATTTAATTTCCATTTAGTATATATTTTAATAACTTCGTGTTTTATACATCAAAGGAATTGGAAGGACTTTTACAAGTAAATCGCCTTACTCATAAACTTTTAAGTAAATGGCTTGCATTAGATGAATATGATGCCATGTTTCGTGAAGCAAATCATAATGTTTTAGCACCATATGGAAGAATAACACTACATGTATTTTGGGAATTAAATTATGACTTTTTACCAAATTATTGTTATAATGCAGCAACAAATAGGTATAATTGTATTATAATTTTATACTTTTTGTATTTCTCTTAACTTAAATTAAAAACTGAAATAAGACACAACTATATAGATACACATGAAATTAATATTTACTTATATTAAAAATGGAACATATTTATTTTAGGTTCGTAAAATGTCGTGGACTTCAATTTGTACAAGCAGTACATAGAGATAAACCTCCACAAATGTCTCATCATTATCTTTGGGGAAGTAAACAATTAAATTTAGCTTATAGTACACAATATGGACAATATTCAGGATTTGTTGGACCACAACATTTTCGTACAATGTGTAAACTTCTTGGATATCAAGGTATCGCAGTAGTAATGGAAGAACTCTTAAAAATTGTAAAGTCCCTAATTCAAGGAAGCTTACATCAATTTACGAAGACATTAATGGAGGCTATGCCAAAAGTTTGTAAACTTCCAAGATATGACTATGGATCTCCAGGAGTTTTAGGATACTATCATGCTCAATTAAATGATATTGTGCAATATCCAGATGCTAAAACTGAACTTTTTCATAATTTTCGCGAATTTGGTAACACAATTTTATTTTGCCTTTTAATGGAACAAGCTTTATCACAAGAAGAGGTCTGCGATTTATTACATGCAGCACCATTTCAAAATATATTACCTAGACCATATTGCAAAGGTAATATTTTGAAATTATACACAAATTTTACTTCTAAAAATATTATAATAATTTTAATTTTAGAGGGTGAGAAACCAGAGACTAAACAAAAACGACTTGAAGCTAAATATGCAGCTTTACAAATTGTTCCCAATGTAGATAATTTAGGTACAGCTAAAGTGAGTAATAAAAAATATTTGTTAACAAATTATTTATAAAAATATGTTAGATGTTTAGTTATATCATATAAATAGAACATATTCTAGTATTTTCAAATTTATTTCGATAATTGAATTAAAATCATTTTAATTAAAGATTATTTATTTATTAATAAATTGTTTAGCAAGCATTGATTGCTAGAGAAGGAGATTTATTAACGCGAGAACGACTTTGTTGTGGTTTATCAATATTTGAAGTAGTCCTTAGCAGACTACGTAGTTTCTTAGATGATCCTATTTGGGTTGGTCCACCTCCTGTAAATGGAGTAATGAATGTTGATGAATGCACTGAATTTCATAGATTATGGAGTGCATTACAATTTGTATACTGTATTCCTGTTGGAGAAACAGAATTTACCGTTGAGTAAGTAATGTATATATAATTTTACCATTAGTAATAATACAGTAAATGAAAGCTTCATTTAATACTATTTTCATTACAGAGAATTATTTGGTGAAGGTTTACATTGGGCTGGTTGTGCAATGATAGTATTACTAGGTCAACAAAGGAGATTTGAAGCTCTTGATTTTTGTTACCACATTTTAAGAGTACAACGTGTTGATGGTAAAGATGAAAATGTCAAAGGAATTGTAAGTATTTATGTACATATATAGTATTATACAAAATATAATTTTTTTTTAATTATATGCAAAATAAATATTGAATCATTTTTATTTCTATCAAATAGCATTTAAAGAGAATGGTAGATAGGATTAGAAGATTTCAAGTGCTAAATTCACAAATTTTTGCTGTATTAAACAAATATTTGAAGAGTGGAGATAGTGATGCAACAAGTGTTGAACATGTTCGATGTTTTCCACCTCCAATTCATCCATCACTTGCTCATGCACAACAACAACATTATCATACACCAGAATATTTACGTCAAATGAATCATCAGTGAAATAATATACATGACATAGGTATTATAAGCAAGAATATTTGTAATTGTAATAAAGGCTGAGTCTCATTTTTTAAATAATTTACAATAAGAATTTAAAGCATTTATTTAAAATATTTTTAAAAATAAATTTCAAACACTTATTAAAAGAATGCATGTTATGTTTTTATTATTGCATTTAGTATTAAAATAAGCCAATTGAAATCATTTTTAATAAATTAAATAATCATAATCATCTGAAACATTTTTCTTTCCTTAAGAAAAGATATAAATTCTAACATGATTTCTAATAATAGATATTCTTGTTTATATAGTATATTGTTAATATTTAATATGTTTAAAGATAATTGGTAAGAATATTCATATCGTATATTATTTTTTATGTAAAATAGAATCTTTATTAACAATCATTTCAAAAACGTGTATGAAAAAGCCAGTACTTGCAAATTGCATAAAAATATTTTATTTACGTCTAACTCCAAACCTTTGAACCAAGAATTATTCACTATCAGTATTATTTATCATAACATGACAGCAAATATATATTATGCACTCTTGAATTACAGTACATTTTATATATTTATATTAAATTGATATTTTTTTTTTAATTAAATGTAAATTATGAAAAGTATGTAAAATATTTATAATCATTGATGAAAATTTCATGAATTTTTTTCATTATTTTGAAAGTCTTTTTGTAGATACATTTTGTATGTACAAACAAACATAATTTATATTTAGTAGAATTTTCTATTGTCTTAAAAATATAAAACAATTGTATGATAAAAAAATTTTATTGTAATTTTTAAATTATGCAATGCAATATCTACCTAATTATAGTTCTAAAATTTGTACCTTAATATTCAATCGTACGTTTTTTGTCATTTTTAATGTTTGTTTTTATAATAATTATACAGTAAATGTGTAAAAAATTCAACTGTTGAGTATACAATCAAATAGAAACACGAAATGGATAAATGACAAAAATTTTGGTTTTATTTTTGCATAAAAAATCAATTCTAAAAAGATAATGCTCATTTAACTTGTTATTAATTATATTAAATAAGGTACAAAATTGAAAGATGAAATTGAAAAATAATTTTTGGTTACTGCTATTACAGTACCTAATTAATAAATAGTAACAATTTATTATTTATTATATAATTAATTTATACAAATATTTTTACGCTTTAATGGATATATAAAAATAAGTATAAATGATTGCTAAGTATAAAATTTACTCTCTTACATAATTTTTATTTTGCAACATTAAAAGTATTAAAAAGTAATGTATAATATTTGATGTAAACATACATATGAAGTATATTTTTCTTTCTACTTAATTTTTATGAAAATTTAAAATTTGGAAAATATAGACTACAAAACAAAGAATAATTATAGTTTAAAAACTTCATATGTAACTCACTAAAATAATATATATTTTATTATTCTTGTCTTTGAAAGATATAATACTGTGTTCAATTTTTTACTATACATATAATAATCAATATGTATATGTTATCTGTCAATTAGGTGCATATTTATGGAAATATATTATCTCAGCATTATCTGTGTAATACAATTTAGTTGTCTATAAATTTATAACACATTTATAATAGTTTATTATTATTTTTATTTCTTTTACTAAAGATCAGAGAAAAAAGAAGATACATTATCAACTTTACTACTTGGTAGATTACATTTTAACTGCTTCTGTTTTCCACCTTTCACATTTACACTGATATCTAAAGTTTCAAAGTATTGTACATTCCAAAACTTGATATCATTATCATGTGCAGAAGATGCAATTAAAGTTCCATCACTATTAACATCAACTGCTTCAATAGAAAGATTATGTTGTCCTACTATACCAAGATGATGATGTGGAAATAAGCTGCTTGCTCTATTTATTAATATAATAAATATACATACCATTTTATTTAATATGTGGAAACAAAATATATATTAAACCTTAAATTATATTTTACCTGAGTACTCCATCTTCTCCTCCTGTTATCACAACATTTTCAGTAATTGGAATCATACAGTTTATAGATTTCTTAGTTAAATTTGGAAACTCGTCAGAGTGAAAACCAAATTCTCCCCAGTTATATACATACATTTTTCCTTTACTTGTAGCAACCAAGATTTTTGTTTCAGATTTAAATAAGCCAAGACATGTCAATTCCTCTTCATACTCTTCTGACTAATAAACCGGTTATATATAGTTACACACAATTAGGTATCAATTTATTTGTACTTACTTGAACATGTAGTTTCTTTCCTGGTATATTAAATGTAGTAAGAGATCCATCCCCACTTGCACAGATTAAATATTTTGCTTCTCTATTTGTTATGATAGCACTTATATAATCTTCCATTTTTTTTAATGAAAATACAGGTATATTCCCTCTTTGTCGAAGATCCCACACTTAAAATATATGTACACTGAATTAAATATGTGTATACTAAAAAATAAACTATACAAATATAACATACCTTTAACTACGCCATCATCATCTCCAGTTGCAAACATATGTTCTCCAATTACTGTCATTGTATATATTGGCTCCCTAAAATAAATAAAACATCAATTAATAATACCTATGCTTATCTATTATGGTTATACACTTACTCATGTGCATTTTCATAAATTCTTACTAATTTTTCAGTTTCAAGATCAGTGAGCATTATAGATAAATCTTTTGCAGTAGAAAATAAAACTGAACCAGTTTCATTAAATTCTATATCACGACATGCTTTAAGATGTAATTCCAAAGTTGATATCAGTTTTGTTTCTGTATTGTTATACTTATATCTACCATGTAAAAAAATTTATATAAAGATTAAAATATTAAAAATTATTTTTAATATATTAATTATGTAATATTATTAAGTTCAAAATTTACAAGTATACATCTCCTACAATATTAGCTACAGCGATCATTTCTGCATTAGGATGAAAACATATATCTACTACATGATCTTCCATTGTAATAGATGGAGGATGATTTGTATTTATATTTCCTGATCTAATTATTGCTTTTATAACTTCATCTTTTTCTTCATCTTCATTTAAAATTGGTACAGTATTGCTACCTTTAATAACAAATATACACATTACATATTCATAATGTAACAAGTAATTGAAAATAGACATTACAACATTAACTACTAGTTAAGTTAATTAAATTTAGAACATTTAAACACCAAATTGTATAAAACTTACTTGTACGAGTAGAAACTGAATCATTATTTGAATCAAAATATTCTTCATTTTCACTTTCTGTATCATCACTATAGTCTAAACTGCTATCATTTAATGACATTTGTATACTATCATCACTTTCATCGTTATTAAGGTTATTATTTTCTCCATTGTTAAAGGAAAATATACCTAAACATTACATATATATAATTAAAATTAAAAACAAATATCAAGTAAATTTCAATTTATAGCATCAAAAACATCCGACTTATCTTTTCAATTTTTAATCATTTTAACAAGTAAATTTAAAAAATACTAGTCTTTAGTAAAAAAATAAATAAATTGTTAAAAAACATTAATGTTCATTGTTATAATATTAACATCGTATAAATAACGTGAAAAAATTATGTAAAGTAAATATTTATTTTATACTGATTTAAGATGATAAAGTTAAAGCTTTTCTATTTAATAAAATCTACCTGAATGTGTTTTATCTAAATGCATATTTCAAAAGTACAAAGTGAATCAGGATTTCTAACCCTTTTTATTACACTTTACACAGTATTATGTATTAAACTTTCACATAATAAATATATGTATTTACCATATGAAAATGATAAAAATTAAAATTCCCTATAAAATGGACTACTTAAAAGGTATTATTTTATCTTCTAAATAAAAGAGTTACTATTATTAGATAAGAAGGATTTGAGAAAAAGATTGCGTATAATACAGTTTATTAAATTACAAAATTTCTATTAACTTATTTTAATAACATTAAAAAGAAATTTGATTTAATTATCATGAAAATGACTAAAATGTCTAGAATCAAAATTCTTATCTTAGAGGACGCCACTATACGTAAAAGCCCGCCATCGAGTTTCTTACCTAACTATAGTAATTGCAATTAGAGTGGAGTATATAGCATGGTGGACCATGGCGCTACATGGTTTAAGAAAGATATATTTTCATAAAATATAAAACCGATTCTTGTGTGTAGCCGTTCATACCTTGATAATTTTAACATGGAAACTCGAACGAATGAGTTATTAACAACAGGTCCAATAGCGACGATTAAAGAAGAACCACTTGATCAAACTGGCGCGAAGCAGGAAATGCAACAATCGCAAGTACAGGGCGTTTGCATTGAGGAAGAGTGTGAACAGCGTATCGAATGTACAACTGAGGGCCAAGAAAATGAGACACGTGCATTTTTATCAAAATGTGTGTTTTGTGGAAAAACATTTACTTTTGGTGATGACCCAAGACTTTTAGAATGTTTACATGCTGCATGTTCGACATGTGTCAATAGTAAACTCAGCGATCACAACACATCAGTCGACGTGGATGTTTTGTGTAAGACTATATCATACATTTATATTTTCTAGTTTTTTAAATTCTGGGAGTTATAACACATTATTTTTAAATAGATTTTTAATATTCATATAATAATGCTTTTAAATATTCGAACATTTCATCTATTTTGAACAGCAACAGTAACAATACATATTTTCATACTTATTTTATTAAATTTTTAATTGAAAGCACATTTCGTTATATTCCATTGTAGTAAGTTTGAAATGTAAGTAGGGATAATAATTTTTTAATCAAACACTCAATAGAATATTGAAATTATTCTTTGTAGAAATTATAATTTTAATGAATGAGTTTTTGAAAGTATATTAATAATATAAAATACTAATTGATATTAATACATTTTAGTAATATTATAATTTATAAAATATGTGTGTATTATATTATATAAATTAAGCTTTGAATATTAACTAAAAATATATATTCTTGCAGTGGAAAGTAATGTGATTGCTTGTCAAATATGTAATGTCACCACACAAGCAGAAAACTTAATTGAAAATAGATTTTTGTCAAAATTTATAGAGGAAGATAATAGCCCAGGTACTGATGATGAATCTAAAGAAACAGAGGAAGAAAAAAAATGTACCAGTTGTCATGATAATGCTACTGCCACAAGTTGGTGTGTGGAATGTGAAGAATTTATATGTCAAAACTGTGTTATGGTAATAAAAATGCCACATAATAACATATTACATCATTTCTTCAGTAGTAAAATAATAATTTCTTTAATTTTTTAATTTTTTGTTAAAGGCACATCAGAGATTAAAAATAACAAAAGATCACACAATTAAACCAAAGGATGAAGTCACCAATGATAGGGATAATGTCAAAAAATGCAACAAAAAAATACCTGGCTATTTATTTTGTACGATTCATTCACATGAACAGTTATCTTTATTTTGTCAAACATGTGATAAACTTACTTGTAGGGATTGTCAGCTAAGTGAACACAGAGATCATAAGTACAAATTTATTCATGAAATTGCTGCTGAAACCCGTACTTCTGTATCAACTTTACTTAAAGAAGTGAGGTAATTCTTTTATACTTATACTTTTTTTTAAATGTTTTATGAGCGTTAAGATTATTTCTTTTTCAAATTATTTATATTAATATATATTTTTAATTTATTTCTATTATAGTTATAAACGAGTTTTATTGAAAAGTGCAATGAAGGTTATAGAAGATAGACAAGTCCTTATCTTAGAAAAAAAGAAAAATTTGGTGCAAGACATAACACAAATGGTGGTGCAGTAAGTTATGAATTTTATATTGAAAGCTTTAATGAAATAAAATTAATTATTTTGTCATATTTTTTTTACACAGATTAACAAATGCAATTAATACACGAGGAAAACAATTAGTTATGCGTTTAAATGAAGTTTGTGACCAAAAACAAAATACATTAAATGAAAAAAAAGTTGCTTTAGATCAATTATCAAAACTTACTGATCATTGTATACAATTTGTATCACATGCCTTAAAAAAGGGTTCAGATATGGAATTACTTTATAGTAAAAAGTATGTATTGATACTGTTTGTGAATACTAGAGGGTATAAATATAAATGTTTCATAATTTTTTGCAGATCTGTTACAAGTCATTTACAAAGAATAAAAAGTAGACGTGCTGACATTCCAAATCCAGAAATACCAGTTAGAATTCACTTATCCTTGGAGAAAGTACCAGATTTGATAAAAGGTTAAATTAATAATAATAGGTGCTTAATTATATGTTATTAAATAGGTAGTTTATGATATTGCTACAAGCTAATCTTATTTAGTTTATTTTTAATTACAGTATCCTAATCAATATTTTATGTGTACAAATTTAAATATTTACTTTTTTTAATTTTAGTGGTATCATCAATTGGTGCAATAGTAGTGGATGGTAGAGTATATCCTTCAATATCTCCATTAGGTGGAATAAATCCACCATCTATATCATATAATGAATCACAGACGGATCAAAAGCAAACAACAAATCTGTCAAATGCACATATGGATGGTTCTACTATAGCTGCACAATTACCTGCTGTAACACAACAGTCTAATAGTATGCAACAAAATTCCTATCAACAAGTGCCTCTTCATATAGCATCTCAACAGCAACAACAAACACAATCACAAAATTATATACATTATCCTATGAATAATATGCCACCTCGGTCATCACCACAAACACATCAACCACGTGTACCATATACAGTTAATTTTAACAACAGACTACAGCAATCAATAATGATGCAACAACGTCCTTTGGGAAGCTGTCATCAACAAGTAACATCGTCTACTCATCCTCATCAACAAGTTCACATAGATCAACTGGGACAAAACACAAGTCTACGTGGACTTCTTGCACATAATCCTCCACCTTTTCGACCTTCTACAAATCATGTATCATATCGATTGCCACCTTATAGATATCCTTCAAACAATTCCCAACGACCAGTACCACCACCTGCGTATCAACCAACAAATACATCTATGGTATCTAATATAAGGCTTCAGCAATGTAATCCTATTTCTCCATCTACACAACATATGAATTATCCTATGCAACAACCAACTACAGCACGTTGGCATATACCCCAAAATGTCAATCCTTGTCTTCCTTTTTATACTTCTCGTCATCAATCAAATACACCTTCCATGTCAGTTCCTACTAATGATACATACAAGATAACATTAAAAAATCAGCAATCAAATACAAATCAAAAATATAATACACAAACAACTACTGCTTCTGATAATCCACCTCAATCACAAAATTTAGTATCTGTTGGTCATACGGTCAGTTCATCAGTACCTAAAACTCCTAGTCCTGTGCCTCCTGGAAAATCAGATGAAACTGAAAAGAGTTTAGACAAATTTTGTCAAAAATCTTTAAATGACCTAATGCTTACTATCGCAAAATTAGATAGTAATGGAATCGTAGTAATACCAGAAGCTCAACGAAACCAATTAGATTCTGCCCAGGTTGATAGTTCAACTGATGAAGGAATGAATCCAATGACTGAAAATTCAGCAGGTAATTTAATATTTTAAAATAATGACATCCTAAGAAGAAATAATAATAGAAAGAACACAAATATGTGATTCTTATTAAAAATATTTGTTAATGTATTTACACAACTGACTAAATGTATGTATACAATTATATGTTCAATAGATAATTCAAAAAATACTGCAACATCCATGGCAAAGGATGATCCTAATGAAGACTGGTGTGCAGTATGCATGGATGGAGGAGATGCAGTACTATGTTGTGATAAATGCCCAAAAGTCTTCCACTTGTACTGTCACATTCCTAGTTTAAAATCGTTTCCTGAGTGAGTGTACAGATAGTATAGGGTAATAATATTCATCTTTTTATTATTACTAATAAATTCTTTATGTACTAGTGAAAGTGAAACTTGGCAATGTATGTTATGTACAAATGTATTAGATTGCTCAGATGACCCACCAGGAGAAAAAAGACCAAACATAATGAGTGCAAAAGAATTACGGATTGCACAAAGAATTGTATTAGAACTTTATTGTCAATATGAGCAAAGCTTACCTTTCCGTGAAGTAGTATCTAGTGAGGTAAATTTGTTGTATAAAAATTTATTTATCTAAAAAACATTGAAAACGAAAGTAATCATTTTATTTGTTATTATCAGATAGTTGACTATCATCGTATCATAAAGAAACCAATTGCACTAGATGTAATTAGAGATAAATTAAAACCTGAGCATCCAAATCATTATACAGATTTAAGACAAGTAATGGCAGACATCAGGCTGATGTTTAAAAATGCTTTTACATACAATCCTGTAAGTTTTATTAAAGAATTTATATTTATAAGCATGTACAATAAAATATAACATTTTTGTACAAATACACATATATATATATTTTTATTTTATTTAGGTTGAATCACAAGTGTATCAAGAAGCACGAAATTTAGAAGAATTTTTTGAAAAATTGTTATTAAAATGGGCACCAAATTATGCCTATGATGATCCTTTCCTTTCGGCTGACAAAGATGAAGATGAAGAAGTGTTCCCTCCTAATAGAAAATATCGACGTATAGTTACAGACTAATTTTCACTTTTCGTAAACAAGTACATTATTTTTAAAACACATAGCAGAATTATATTTCAAAATAATGGACATTTCTTAGTTATATTTAATATTGCTTTTCGTGTTTAATTAATTGATAAAATACGTTATAAATGTTTATGGATACTAACAAAGAAATTGAATAGACATTTACAATTATAGTATAGATCTTTTCAGATTTTATGTTCAATGAAGTGAATTTTACATCATGCTTAATATCGCAAATTTATTGCATGAATTTTTAAATGAAAAATGAGTATTTTTACTCACAAATTTAGTTATGAAATATTTTAACATTTACCATAAAAATTTATCATAAAAGTAGTTGATGAAATGTTTATCATTCATTTATACTTTTAATTGAATTATTAAAGACTAATTACATTAATTTTACAATAAAATATTTCAGTAAATACACAAGTATATTTTTTATAAAATATTACGACTTTATATACATATATATACATGTCTATGAGTATGTATGTATGTGTGTATATGTATATACAGGTTGTTCCATACTACGTGATGTATTGCAATATCAAATTGAGGATTCAAAAATGGTGAAAAAAATGATTACGAATATTATGAATATGACCTCGTTTTCAAGTTATGGTCCTCTATAAATTATAGGAGTTGCTCATTTACTATCACGAAAATTACTCAGAGGATAATGTATTATTTGTATAATGACGAGTATTATAAAGATTTATAGGCACAGAAGTTCAGCTTTGACTGCATTACAGTTTACAAGTTCATACATAAGATATTTATTTGTCATTTAATTGCTCGAATAATTTCATAAGAATTACAATTATTGCTAATCCACATTAATTATATTTTTTTTAATTGAATACAATCTACGTGTAAAATATAGTATTTATGATATTAGTAATACTCAATAGTATTTAGAAATTAGTTCAATTTCATCATCTTTAAATCTTCCAAATAAATACACCTAGGATTGTTTTTACATGGAAGATACGTATAGTGTAAAAAAAATCCATGTAAAAGAAAACCGTTACGATTTAAAACTTTATGACGTAAAAAATTATAAAATAACTGATTTGTAACAAAGTATAAAACTGTTACACTAAAGAAAACAATAGAAAAAACAACTTGTTAAACAAACATATTAAAAAATCATGTAAAAATGAGTAGAAAGTGTTTAAAGAAAAACTGTGTAAAGGTGAATCTTATAAAAAGAGTACTATGTAAAAAAGTGTCTGGTGTAATAGATATCTAACTATGCTACACCCATTCATAAAAAAGTTGCAACTTAAACTAATTTATAACTTAAAAACAAGTTTATACCATACATATGTTTATATGAATATTTTTTGCATTTTTATGTTTTCAATCCATTACTGCAATAATTTTTACATAGTATGGAACGTCCTGTACATTTGTATTATTATTCTAATAAAAATCTAAAACGAAAATGTTGTATTACTTGTTAATAAGATATTGCAGTTGTCTATGTTGCTATGAACATACTAATTAAAAATTTTATAAATTAGTATCATTTTCGCAGCAATTTGTTTTAAGAAAGTCTTTGAAACATTAAGTTTTAAACATTCTCCAATATGTTTATTACAGAGTAGCGTACGAAACTTAATCATATTAATATTCAATTTCTTGTACCTATTTTGCTTTATTATGATTAATTTTATTATATTTAAACATTTTTATATTAAACTGTCTTAATTCTTGCATTTATTTGGTAACATAAATTATATTTGTTATATTTCAATTATATTACGTATGTGTAGTGTGTACAAAATATATCTTATATATTTTGAGATTATTTAAAAAATATTAGTGGAAATTTTTGAAGATTGATTTGCTATTTTTATAATTACAATTTTTAATAAGATTGTACTATTATAAAATTTGACATTAATTAAATTACGTTAATTTAGCACAATACAAAAATTAATTTAAAGATATATATGTTATAACTTAAAAGGTATTACATATCAAAATATAATTTTACAATAAAAATAAAACTTCTTTGTAATGATTTTATAAATGCAATAAATTTATGTAATATTTAAAATATATAACATCATACTTATACAAATTTTAATAATAAAAAGATATCAAGGAATTAGATACATTAAAATTATTACATATGAACTTTTAAATATGACAATAATTTTTTTATTATACAAAAGATTCAAATTGTAATTATTTTTACATAATTATGTTTATTATTCTTTTATTCTTTATATTATTCTTTATATTATAATATGATAGACGTCTTAAAAAAAGTATTCTATTTAACCTAATTTAATTTAATAGATGTATTACTTATTTAGTAAACAAATGAAAAAAAAAATATATATATATATTTCTAATTTTCAAAATATTTGTAACATTAAAAGTAATTTTATTGCTCTATTGCGCGCGCGCTTTTTCTCTCTCACTCTTTCTCTATTTCTCTCTTTTTCTCTTTTAGAAATATTTGTTGAGTTAAAAAGAACTAAAATATATAACGTTTAAGAAAGTTTAAAAATGTATATATTTCATTCTTTTGAATAATGACAGATAATTATGCATCTTTGGTAAAATATAAAATCATTAGTTATTTTTATATTGTTATATGTATACTTTTTCAAACAACCAATCAAATATTTGTAATCAATGTAGGTAACTGTTTTATTACGTTACAAATTCAAATTATATTATACACATGCATATACATTATTTTCGAGTTGTCATCTGATTTTATGGTGAAAAAAAAAAATACTTCGCGAGTTTATCTAAAAATATATTAATGAATTTAACGAATTTAATTTGTGATATATTACGTTCACTTTTATAAATCTTTTTTACTTAAAGGTACATGGAAATATAAATATTTTAATTTTAGATAATTAATTATTTGATAATATAAATATACATATAAGGGTGTGAGAGGCAGGGTTATATTTTTTAATTTTTAAATAATAAAATACTTAATACTTAATACTTAGAATTTTATAATTCTAACTTAAGGAACAAAATATTTTTCATTAAATTGCGATTTCAAATATTTAATAAATTAAAGAATTATAAAACTATAAATTATGCCATATTTTTATAATATTATAGAATGATTTATATTTCTCTATATGTGTGCATTTATATATATATGTATGTGTATATATAGATATGTACATAGGTCATTGCAGTACTTATTACTTTCAAATGAAATAAATAGTTTTTACACATTAAAGTTATTATACATTCCATGTTATTCAAAAAATGGATTTAGAAGCATCTGTAGTTGAACGTTTACAAAAACTGAGACAGTGGCAGTTAGAACAACAGGAACGATTATTAAAACAGCAACAGATACAAAGAGAAATGTTAACTCAAAAACAAGATAGTATGTATAAAGCACTTGAGCTATCAATACAAGAACTTGATCTTAATGAAGATGCATTAAATATAAATAATTCGAATAAAGCTATTAAAATTACTGATAATAATAAAAATTTAATTACATTACATGATGAATCAGAAATACAAGTAATAAATAATAACGAACTGTCTGTTAATCAAAATATAAATAATAGTTTTGAAAACATAATTTCTCAGCAACATTCTCCTAGAAAAAAGTTTATTGAAGATGCAATTAATATTGAAAATCATATAAAAAGACATCCAAAAGATAAAATAATGTCTAATGTAAAAGATAAAATAAATTTAATAATTTCTCCAAAAGAAGAAAAACAAATAAAACAGTTTACTACAGATGGAATAGCACCACTACCACCTGATAAAATAGTTATTAATCATATTTGTATTGATGATATTCCAATTCTTTCTCCTAAAAAAGATTTTCATACATTACTTGAAGAAAAATTGAAAAATAGTGAAAATGAACCTTCTGAAAAATCTATTGCTAGTTCAGAGAATAAAGTTAAGAAACCATTTCTAAAAAAAGGAGAAGGTTTAACTCGATTTAAATTAAATCAACACAAACAACTTACTACGTCAAAAGCAAGATCACATACTGCTTTATTCACTAGTAATACACGATTTGGTTCTAAATGTTCTAAAAATAAAAATAAGTCCAATAAAACTACAAAATGTTTGAAGAATGCACAATTATCAAAAGGTACACATTGTACAAGTATAGAACAAAAACATTTATGTTTACAAAATATTCCATTGCCAAAGAAAAAGGTTTGTAGTAAATCTGATTCTAATACTTCTACTATTTATTTGAAGGATTATGTTAATGAAATGAAAAATACAATTGAATTAAATACTCCAGATTTTCATTCTGGAACTCAAAAGGAATTGGAAGAAGTAAGAATATTTGAATTACTAGAAGAAAAAGCTGAGAATTCTAGCTTTTGTTCCACATCTAGTGCAGTTATTGCTTTCTTACAACAATCAACACCATTTAAAGTAAAAAATGCTGGATATAGAACAGAAAATAATATGTGTAGTATAAAACAGGTTACTCCAATAAATAAGATACTTAAAGAACAATCTGTTTTAAAGTCTAATAAATGTATGAAGTCCAGTAAAGATACTGGTACTCACTGTGATTTTCTAGGTTTTATGAATCAAAAAATCATTCATGATAATGAAATGCTTTTACAAGATAAAGAAAACAATACAACAGATGCAAATGGAAACAAGTACATGTTACTAAAAGATCAGATTCAATCTACGTGTGATAAACAAAACTTTTGTGATGCCCTTGCCATTGAAGATGATAACGAAGTAGATGTTAGTCTTCATGTTAGATTCTCTGAATATAATGAATATAAAACAATTGGATTAACAGATACATCAAGTATATCAACTGAATCATTAGTAACAACAAATTTTTCAGATGAAAAGGCTTGGAGTGATTTTTCAACTCCAGAAATATCTACAATAGATTCATCAATACCATTTAAAATACCACAGTCTTGTGTAATAATGAAAAACAAAATGCAAAAATTAAATTATGAGACACAAAGCTGTCAAAATATAAAACAAAATAAATCTACTTGTAATACAGATATACATCAATATAAAGATGAATTAGAATTATCAAATATTGAGGATCAAACTTCTAATAATGAAATGAGTTCTTTATGTAAATATAATGAAAATGATTCAACATCACGGAAAAGTGATAACTCTTGTAATATTGAAACATTTAAAAAATATACAAAAAAATATGAAAATGGAAAAGAAAGTGAATGTGGAAATAATTACAATGATGTAATTGTAACTGAAGATCAAGAAAATAAAAAAGAATTACAAGAAACAAACGGATCCATTTTTAAATCAGAACTTTTAAAAAATCGTTTACTAGAACTTGAGCAAGAAATTAGTATATTTCGTAAAGAAAATGCAGCTTTATCTACACAACGTAAGAAATTACATGAAGATTATAAAAATATATGTAAAGAGTATGCACAAAAAGAAAAAAGTTTTGAAGAAAATAGAAAACATGTAGAAGAATGCTTACAAGAAGAAAGAAAAAAACTAGCACGTGAAAAAGCTGCATTAGAAAATAGAATGCGAGATTCACAAGAAAAAGCTCAACAAAGTAAACTAGAAAGACAAGAAATTCAAAATTTAAAACAAGAAATAGTAAAATTAACAGAAGAGATGCATATAAAGGAAAGTAGATGGAATGCAGCTCAATCTAGACATAAGTGTCAAATGAGAATATTAAAAATGGAAAATTCAAAATTAAAACAAGAAATAGAAAGACTACAAAATTTAAAGAAAAATAATGTTAGAAATAAAGTAAAATGTGGAAGTTCTACAAATACAAGAGCAATTCATCAAATTAATAAACAGCTTAACATGCAGTTTAAAAAGTCTCACAAAATGAATGATGCTTTATTAGATGATGATCAAAAATTGGTAGAATCAATGTTGGAAACAATGGACACAGTTAATAGTCACACTATAGCAGAAGCAAAAGAAGATAATTATAATGATAATAACAATATAATGAATGATAAATCACAAAAAAGTCAAACTATGGTAGATGTCGTAAAAAAACGAAATTTATATGAAAACTTAATAAAAGAAGCAACATTGGATTTAACAGAAATACAAGAGCAATTTAATACTTCTGAAAATTTAAGTGAATCTAAATCAATTCTAAATAGTAAATTAAAAATATTAGACAGTAAAACAAATGTTATAAAAGATAATTGTGAAAAATCATATAAAGAAGGTGATATACCTTCTAATCATAACAGTACTGATGACAATATTCAATTATATATGCAAAACAGTTATATATGTTCTACATTTCCTATAGAACCATGTGATGGAAAGCGTAAAAAAGATTTGATATTAATATCACCAAATAAATCATCTAATAAATATATAGAAGATACATCTTTATTTTGTCAAAATAAAACTAATATAGACAAACAGAGTATAATTCAGAGCAAGCATAGTGATGGTTCTATTGAATATCAATTCCCAAATGGAAATATTAAGAAGATATTTCCTGATCAAGGTATAACTAAATTAATATATTATAATGGAGATATTCGTGAAACTAATAAAGATGGAAAAATAAAGTACTTTTATGCTTCAACACAAACATGGCATACAACAATGCCAGATGGTTTAGAAATCTTAGAATTTGCAGAGTAAGTTGTTATATAAATTTATTATTTAATAACAAACTCTAGCATATAAAAATTTATTACACAGTAAATGTTATTTTGGTTATTGTATAGTGGCCAAGTAGAAAGACGATCACACAATGGTACAGTGGAAGTATCATTTCCAGATGGCTCATTACGAATTTTAGAATCAGATGGTGTTGAAAAATGGACATTGCCAGATGGAACATTAATTCAAATTCTTACTAATGGTGAAAGAATTCTTACACTACCAAATGGTCAACGTGAAATACATACTAATTCTCATAAGGTAATAAACAACTATGACATTTTGTTAAAAATAAATACATTTTTTAGTTCCTTCAAGATATGTATTTATATAATTTATACATTTATATATGATTTAGAGACGAGAATATCCTGATGGTACTATTAAACTAATTTATCTTGATGGTACACAAGAAACACGTTATTCAAATGGTAGAATACGTCTTAAAGATAAAGATGGTAATCTCTTAATGGATTCCTATCAATAAAAATTATAAAAATATTATATGTGTAAAATTAAAGATAAGATAATAAAACAATAAAATTTCATTTAAAGTAATGTATTTAACATAAATATATTTTTGATAATTTTTAATAATAATAAGTAGTTAAAATTGTAATTAGATATAGTTTTTGAAAAGTTATAAGCAAATTGAAATAAAGACTGAATTTTTTACTATTAATATAAAGTCCAAATGAAATTGTCTAATATTAAATAGTATTATGTTGTTTATAAACTATGAATATTTTTTGAACAATTATACTATCAAAGTAATTGTAGTTACTAAAATATGTATTTTTTTAAATATTCTACATATCAATACATGTTATTCAAGTAAAGTTTTAGTGTTTTTTTGTTCCTATTCGTATTAAGGAAATAGTATAATACTAAAAACCTATATTATGTAATATGTTAGATAGTGTGTAATATTTAAAATTTGTTGACAACATTAATTTCGAGAGTCTTTTTAATGACGTTAACGTAGACAAAAGGCACGAAAAAGGTAATTGGAGAGAGAAATAAATACATGTAAGATTCCGTTACTGAATTGCCTAAGATTATATAAACATATATATATTATTGTATATTTCATCTATCTTACACTACATCTATGGTACCGCCATAGATAATTCAGTGTATACTTGATTTTAATAATACTGATTTAAGTCATTTAAATTTGATTCTAGTAATTTGTGCAGTGATGTTTATACGTTCTAATTTGAAAAAATGGGTCGTAGGATTTGGTGCATTAGGTAGTGCAATGGTCTTTTATTCAAATGATGATGATAATGATAACAATAGTGAATTATCACAAATGCACAAGTCTAAAATAGCATTTTCTTCGTCTTGGGATTATAACTGGGATAGGTTATATTTTTTCTAATTGTTATTGTTATTTGTAGAAATATTTTAGTATATTAGTGATATGTAATCAAAATTCTATTTTATTTTTTTTTTATTATGTGCTATAAATAAATAGATAAATAAATATAAACATGTGTTAAATTTTATGTTAATAAATAATTGATTCATTAAAATTAGAAACATTTTTGTTTATCTCTTTATAAATAACGCATAATTTTTTATTCTGTATAAAATTTTTACATAAAACTATTGCTTCGTTGATATTTCATTAAATAAATATATATGTTAAATAGTTGTTGTCTACTATGTGTTGTTGAATATCCACATAAAACTAATTTTTTACATTTAAGTTATTATTTATATAACTAATAAAATATCTAAAAAGTAATGACAATGGAAAATATCTTTTTATTTACTTTTATTATGTTCTTTCTTTACATTCTTCTATATCTATTTTTAATTAATTATTTATTATTCTCTTCATATATGATTTTACTTATAGACGAGATCCAAGAGGTTTAATAAATCCAATGAAAATAAATAATGAATCAAATCAAAATACGTATGATAAACAATTAATAAGCAAAACAACAAAAGTTATGCACCACATAATTTTAATTCGTCATGGACAGTATAATGTAGAAGCTAAAACAGATGCAGATAGGACACTCACAAATCTCGGTTTTATATTACTTGCATTTTATATTATTCTTTTTTATATTTTATGTATACCTATATATTGCTTACATTTTAATAATTATTAAATTTGATTTGCTAGTACTAATCAAAAATTGTTTATACCTATCATTTTTGCATAATGTAAGCTTTATATAAAGTTATTATGCTTGAAATAAAATTTAATAGTATTTAGTTTTTTTAGTTTTAAATATAATATTGTATAAAACATTTAATATGTTATAAAGGTAGACAACAAGCTGATGCAACAGGAAAAAGATTACAAGAATTAGGTTTGCCATATACTTCACTTATACATTCAACAATGACACGGGCACAAGAAACTGCTGAAATTATAGAAAAGACACTTCCAAACGTAGCTGTAAAATGTGATTCGCTTCTTAATGAAGGTTCACCAATACAACCTGAACCACCATCACCTAATTGGAAACCTGAAGTAAATGTAAATATATTATTATTCAAATGAATTTAAAAATATTATACATCTATTTTTAAAAAAGTTGCACTACATCTATTTAAACTAATAGTGCATATAGTGCACATTAATATATTTTAGTTTTATAGAGATGGACCTAGAATAGAAGCAGCATTCAGAAAATATTTTCATCGTGCAGATTTCAATCAAAAAACAGATTCTTATACAATTCTTGTTTGTCATGCAAATGTTATTAGATATTTTGTATGCAGGTAAATTACATTATATATGTTATTGACTTGTTTTGAACGCTTTTTTTTAAATATTATTATTTATTTCAGAGTATTGCAATTTCCAGCAGAAAGTTGGTTGCGTTTAAGTTTAAATCATGCTAGTATTACGTGGATTATTATTTATCCTAGTGGTATTGTAAAATTATGGGCTTTTGGTGATACTGGACACATGAAACCACAACTTATTTCATAATTAAATTTAACAACATATTTTTTTATTTAATTAAAAGACATTTCCATTTCTTAATTTCATATTATTTTTAATGTGCAACATTTACAAGAATATATTTTTAACCAACTTTATTTTATTCATAAAGGTTTAAACGTGAGAAATAAATACTTTTTAAATATTATGAACCACATTTAAAGACTGATATTTACATAAAATATTATCATTAGATATCTCAACCTACGTAAGAACTATATCTCTCATAAAATACTCCTTTTGGAATAGAATAGGTTTTATATGACATATTTTTATTGGATAACAAATAATTTAAGAAATAATCAAATTTAAAGGTTAAAATGAAAATGCAATAAAAAATTAAAACAAAAACTATATATTATATTAAGACACAAATGTGTATATTACAATTTCAATAACCTATTAATTCTATTCTTTTTGTATAAAATATTTTTCATAACAAATTATGAACACGTATGAAAAATACGAATATTTAAAATGTTACAAGGAGAGTGCAAATCCTTCGAGTCACCGATTTAGTTGAAACTTTGCAAGTTTGTAGATTTCGTCATGCAGTTCAAGAATATATGTCATTATAGCCGCAATTACTCAATAGTTTTTGAAATAGGTATAATTAAAATTTTATTACTTCGTTAATTATAGATATATTTACACTAGTTTTCAAGTGGAATTATTCGATTCCCGTCCATGGTTGGTAGTTTTTTTTTTTCAATCTATTTTTTATTTTGTATTCATTTTTCGCCTATGAAAACATTGTAAATAAACAATTGTAACTAAAATTTCTTAATAAAGAAATTTATTTTTTACGCTCTCTTATGCTAGTATATATTTATTACAGAATAATAAGAATACTATGCATGAAAAACAGTTTTCTATAGCAATCTTATTTACTACATAAATAAAACGAAAATATAAATAATCATTAGATACAGGAAATACAAAATCTATCGCTCATGTAAGTATTAATTATTAAATTAAATATTATATAAGAATGTTGCCTATAATTCCAACTTTGCTGTGCAGCTATAAATGTTCGTGAATTAATTACAGAAACTTCAAAATTTATTAATTTTCTACTGCCGAATTGATTTATTAAGATGTTAAATTTTTATTGTCTATTAAAATGAAAAATTTTACCGCCAGCGATCAGCGCCATCTATGATTTTGGACCAAATACTCGAAAAAATAATAGGAACATAAAATAGGCATACATGGGCCAGAAATCGAACCAGGACCTCAAGCATAGGAATATTTGAATGTCACCATTCGACCACAATTCGACTGTAAAACGAGTAAAAATAAATCTTTAATTCATGAAGTAATAAAACTTTAATCGTAAATATCTCAAAAACTATTGAGTAATTGCGCCTATAATGATAAATTTTCTTAAATCGCTAGACGATGTCTACAAACCTGCAAAGTTTCAACTAAATCGGTGACCCGAAGGACTTGCACTCTCCTTATTAGTTTGTGTATCATTTAAATACATTGTTAAAAAAAAACTAAAGCAGAATAAATATTGTAATTTATTAATCTATAATACATTATATTATTAAACCTAATTTGTAAAGATATTTTAAAGATATATCGTCTAATTTAAAATCATATATATTGTGTACTATACATATTATGTATGCGCGCGCATATATGTATACACACATATGTATTCAAATGAATTACTTTGTAAAACAAAAATTATTAAATTATATTTGAATTCTTAAATTTGTGTTAAATTATATTATCTTAATATTGTTCTACTTTAATAACGAATCACTTTATTATAGTAATAAAAAAAATTTATGAAAATACTAAGAGAGTTACTTTAAATTTACTGCTATACTAGAGATAATGATTATAAGTTGTTATTGAAATAAAATTTTAAAATGTTAGGAACTTCTTATTAGTCGTATATTTAATTATATTATAACAATATTCAATCTTTCTTTTTATGAAAATGTGTTTGTTAATTTTTGTGACTATTATAAAAGAAGACGAATAGCTAGAGAATACAGAAACATTCTACATATAAGCAGCATTGGTTTAAATCGTTAAAAATATTTGATTACAGTATTCGTTATAACAATGCCTATACGTTTAGATTTAAAGAAATGGATTGCTGGATTTGGTGCAATCGGTGGTGCAGTGCTTTATTATCCAAATGATAATGATTATACTCAACTGACACAAAAACAGCATTCTTGGACAACAACTCCTTCCTTCTGGGGCAAATGGGACCATAATTGGGATAGGTTAGATTTTTATTTCTATCATAATTATTTATGAAATTATCATTGATTTTATAAATCAATAAATGATTAATATTCTTTCTTTGTTTCTTTTTATGTTGTAGTTAACTAAATAACATAAATTTTCTTTAATAAATATATTTTATATAATAAATATAACTTAAATTGTATTTTTTTTCATTTTAAGTAAATAAGACAATCTTATTTTTAAGTAGAAAGTTCATTTGATAAATAAAGAATTCATGTTACTTTTATTTTAATTCTGAAATACAATAAACATTATAATATTTATAAATCTTTTTTGCTATTTACTTAAGATTCCAGTATTTGTACAAAATATTCCATATTTTTATTTTTAATCTGTTGTTTCTATTATTTGAAAATTTGATTTGTAATTTGTTGCATTCATTTATAGACGACATCCAGAATGGTTAACAAATGTAACAAAATTTGATAATGAAACTAATAAAGAGTCACGTGAGGAAAGTTCAATTAGAAGGCAATCAAGTGTGAAACATCACATAATTTTAATTCGCCATGGCCAATATAATACAAAAGGCATAACAAAATCAGATCGAATACTTACAACTCTTGGTTGGTATCTTCCATATGTTAATTATATTATATCATATTTTTTTATGAATAATTTTTAATATATAATTACATTAAATTTTTTCATTGTATATATATATGAAATATTGTATATATAAAATTACTGCAGAATATATTAAAAGTCAGTTATTAACAGTCATTAATAATTATCAAATTTTAAAATGTCATAAAGGTAGACAACAAGCAGAGGCAACAGGAAAACGATTACAAGAATTAGGATTACCATATTCTTTGATTATACAATCAACAATAGTTCGAGCCAAAGAAACTGCTCAAATTATAGAAAAATATCTTAAAAATATAACAGTTAAAGAAGATTCGGTTCTTAGTGAAGGTATCCCAATTGCTCCTGATCCACCAATTAATGTACAAAATTCTGAAGTAGTTGTAGGTATATTATATTATTATAACAATTTTTAGTTTTTGTATATTATATTATAATGTTATATTAATATTTTAGGTTTATAAAGATGGACCTAGAATAGAAGCTGCATTTAGAAAATATTTTCACCGCCCAGAACCTAATCAGAAAAAGGATTCATATATTATACTTGTTTGCCATGCAAATATTATTAGATATTTTGTATGCCGGTAATATATTATTATATTAGAATCACGTTCATATTAATACAAAGTATTAATAAATTTTTATTTATTACTTTTTTTAGAGCATTGCAATTTCCACCTGAAGGTTGGTTACGTTTAAGTTTAAATCATGGAAGTATTACATGGATATCCATTCGTTCTAATGGAACAGTAACACTAAAAAGTTTAAGTGATAGCGGACATATGAAGCCACAACTTATTTCATCTGATTAAAACTAAATAACGTAACTTATTCTTTTACTTAACAATGAAATATTTAAATTGTACAAATTATATAATAATTTATGTATAATTTTATCATAAAAAATTTTACAAGCATTTTAAAGTAATACTTTTTAAATATCAAAAGTTATGTGTAATACTTAAAATAATTTAAGAATTAATAAAAGTGTATATGAATTTATTACTACATATTAATATTTTAGAAATAAAAGAGATGTATTATAATCATAATGTGCCATCATTATGTATAGAAATTCATACATTATATTATGAACAATGGATATTCTTCTAGAATATAATGTACCATTAATGGATTTTCTATACAACTTTTAATTATTTTATAATTTTTTAATTTTTATATTATAAGTACCATATTAAACAAAAAAGTTTTGATATTCTATCCTATGAATATGTTTTTCTAAACAAAATAATGTCAAAGTTATTTAGAACCTTACACGCACATGAATGCCCTCTCCCATGTACAAAATTTATAATTATGATAAATTATACAGTTGATAATCTCATAGATTTTCTAACATAATATCTTTGCAATGCTGCTTCAAATACAGGCCCAATTGTTCTTTTTTCCCAAATTTTAGAACGTTCCTTTTTTTCTGCTTCTATTTTTGCTTTTGCACTAATATTTTCTCTTTCAGTTTCATCATCGTTTTTACAATTTTTTACTATTTGTTCAACATTTTTTGTATTTAGAGTCTTCTCTATTTTAACTTCATTAGATTTAATTTCTTCAGGTTTAATATCTTCAGTTTGTTGCTTTTGTTTCTTAGCACCAGATTCTGTTTTTCCAGGTTCCTCTTCAATATCTTTACGTTTTTCAGGCAAAATAATTTTTGCTTTATTTTGTAATGTTTGTTCAATTAAAACATCTGCTTCAATTTCAATCTCAATATCACTATCTTCTTCTATTATCCTTTGCCTATATTGTCTATTTTTTTTTACTTCTTTACTTTTAATTTGTTCTTTATTCTCTGCCTCTTTATTAACATTTTCTAAATTATTATCTAAATTAGTTTTATCACTACTTATATTATTCTTAACATTAAGTTTTTCTGGAGATTGAATAGTCTGCACATATAAATGTCTATAAAATCCTGACATATCTTGTTGTTTTTTGACATCTGCAATAGCTTCTAATCTATCCATTTTGTTTTCTTCTTCTTCCATTCGTTTAAATTCTTCTAATTTTGCTCTATAAGCAGAAGTAACAAAACTTTCTTTATCTGCATACATTGTTCCCTCTGCTTCACGTTCTTTTTGGACCATTCTTTCTATCCTATATTCTTGTTCTTTTTTTCTTCGCTCAGCAGCTTTTAAAAGATTTTGAATATATCTTGGCTTTTTTTTCTCATCTTTTGCAGTTTTAGACTGATCTTTTATTCTTTCTATATCATCATATACTTCATCATATTGAAATATTGTTGGGTCTTCTTTTAAAGCTTTTTGCATATTTAGCTTTGTTTGCTTTTTCATTTTATTTTTTTCTCCTTCTGCTTGCAGAGCTCTTTTAACCCAATCTGTACCATCTTCCTCATCTGAGTCATTATTATCACCAAATACATTGTTAACCTTTGGAGTAATATATTGTTGTTTTTTAGGTAAAATTAAACCATATCTGAAATTTTTTATAGTGGTTAACGATTTTTTCTTTTTCTATTTTACTTTATTATTAGTATTTTTATATATAACTTACTGTTTTTCTTCTTTGTTGTTAGGCATTTTAAAAATGCTACTTAATAAAATTTAATAAATTTTTCTATATAATTACATTGAATAGTAATATTTTCCGTTTGAAAATAAATTCACAGATTTCTATCTTCACAGATGTAAGATTATAACCTTTTTTCACAATGCTTTCGAATATAAAGTCACGTGTTTAAAATATGAGTGAAATACATTTAATAATATATATGTTGCGCATTCATAAAGAAATTTAAAAAAATTCAAATAAAACAACATGCATTTGACTTCAATCTATTAATCATTTATTCAGTATTATTTTTAAAATCCATAATTATTCCTAAATACCTCCAAATTATAATTTCATATCAATTAGTCATAAATGTTTTTACTACTTAGAGAAAATTTGTATTTTAATTATGTATGTTTATTAACAACTGAAAAGATTATCATTAACAAGACTATTATAAAAATTAACAATTTATAAATTATTTCAATTTTATATATTCAAAGAATGAAAGGACAAATATTATTATTATTGAAAGCATTACTAATAGCGTTGTACATATAGAACATACATATATATTACATGACTGTCAAATGACACACTATATGTACATTATATCTTTAAAAGCAACATTTATTCATTATTATTTTTGATTTAAATATTTATGACGTTTTTTTTAATTGTTATAAAAATTTGAAATTATTTAAAAATTATATATATAACGTCTAACTTATTTAAATTATATAAAATATATAAAACAATTTACTGATAAAAATTTTTAATTTTTGATGAAAAAGCCTTGTAGCTGTGTATTCATACGTGAATACAAATATATGCCTGTATATACTTCTGTATATATACTATTCATAGTAATCTCTTACCCTACTCTGCCCACGGTCGTACTTTTGCGGACGTCATCAGTATGTTATATCGACATTGTATATAGTGTCTTGTGTAGAATGTTTCATTAAAATTAAAAAATTTGTTACATTCTTACGCAAATATATATCGAAATATGGTACACATAAGTACCATGTACAATATCGTGCCCTTTGTTCTCTTATTTATTGGAATTATTTACGGTTTTGCAGTAAATATTGAAGAGAACTTAGAAGAAAATTTTATCATTCCACATTACACACATTATGCAGAACTTCAACAGTTGTTTAGTTCATTGAGTCAAAAATATCCAAATTTGGCAAAAGTGATTTCCATAGGAAAATCTGTGGAAGGTAGAGATTTGTTGGTTCTTGAAATTTCTGAAAATGTTAATGAGCGAAAACTATGTGAACCAATGGTAAAATATGTTGCTAATATGCATGGTGATGAAGCTGTTGGTAGAGAATTATTAATATATCTTGCCCAATATCTTTTGTATAATTATGGAAAAAATGAAAGAGTTACAAAGTTAATGAATAATACAGATATTTACCTTATGCCATCAATGAATCCTGATGGGTTTGAAAAATCAGAAGTAATATTTTCATTTCATTATTTTTTTCCTTTATAATTTAAACTTAAACAAATATATTGATACGTTTTTTGTGCTTTTAGGAAGGAAAATGTACATCCAAAAAAGATTTTTCAGGCCGTGAAAATGCAAATCACGTTGACTTAAATAGAAATTTTCCAGATCAATTTAATAAAAAAACTAATCATCTTTTAAAAGGTGGTAGTATATTAGATGGACGTCAAAATGAAACAATAGCTATGATGACTTGGATTGCTACAGAACCATTTGTATTATCAGGAAATCTTCATGGAGGTGCTGTTGTAGCAAGTTATCCTTATGATTCTGGGTAATATGATGTAATATTTCTATGTTTTGAATTCTTAATTTAAATATAATCGTAAATTATGAAATTTCAAATTATTATTTTATGAAAATTATATAGTAAATTGATTTTTAGCATCTCAAATTCTTGTTGTATTGAAAGTAAAAGCCCAGATGATGAGTTATTCAAATATTTGGCATATACATATGCAGACAATCATTCACAAATGCGTACAGGTGATGCTTGCCAAGAGGCAGATATATTTCAACATGGTATTACTAATGGAGCATATTGGTAGGCATTTGTTGCTTTTAAGAAGTATTATTTGTAAAAAAGGTGTTATTGAAATTTATTTGTTATAGGTATGAAGTAATTGGAGGGATGCAAGATTTTAATTATGCTCACTCTAATGCATTTGAGATAACATTTGAACTTAGTTGTTGTAAATATCCAAATGCTTCAGTAATGCCAGAATATTGGAGAATAAATAAGGAATCACTTATAAAATACCTTGAACAAGCTCATATTGGAGTAAAAGGTTTTTAGATATTTATTAAGTATCATTGTTTATTGATAATCTATCAATTTATGGTTTATAATTTTAGGTCTTGTAAGAGACATAAATGGTCAACCAATAGAAGCAGCAACCATTGTGGTGCATGGTATAAACCATAATGTGTCAACTACACATCGTGGAGAATATTGGCGTTTGTTACTACCTGGAACTTATTATATTCATGCAGAAGCATGGGGGCAAGTATATTTAAATAAAAAGTTTATTTTATAATGCATTTTATGTTATTACAAAATTATTATTTTGTTTATTACCATTTGTCTTATATGCAATTTTTTTTATAATTTTAGATATGAAGCAAGTGAACCAGTAAACATTACTGTAGAATCAGGTGAAGCAACTACTTTTAATTTCACTTTAAGGCAGGATAATTATGACGATCAAGGTAATTTCTTTCATATACTTCCACACCTCAATCGGTATTTTGCATTTTATAAATTAAAACCATCTTATACTGATGTGGATTACTAATTATATTTAATTTAAATGTTTTCCTTAATTTTTTATTTATCTTTTTACGAAATTGAAAATGATGAAATCATCTTTAACATTTATATGTAAATTTATCACTTCTTAGATAAATTATTAATTTCTATATCATATATATTATTTTCATTTTACAGCACTGATATCACAATACAAGATTATTTGATACTGCTGTTTTCATACGTTTTATTATATTTTATGTTCTTGTCAGTATAAACAAGTTTAAAAAAAATATACACAAGGTATGGAGAAATATACCAAATTTTTGGTTTATAGAAAAATAACTATTTACGTTAAAAATGAAAATTGATTTATGAAGTATTGTAATCAGAGTATAAACATGTTCAAAAGATGTCAATTTTTTAATTATTTTACGATATTTTTATATATAGATTTATTTGTTGAAATCATTATTATTTGTTTTTTAACTTCATTTATTCTGTATTAAATATAGAAAAAAATATTTTGGAATGCAAAAATATGAACTTTATAAAGAAATGCTATATTAGTACAGTAAATTTATAATTTTAAATAAGTGCAAAATTTGATCATGCATTATTATAATAGTTAAACATTACTACACACTAAACATATCTTTTTACACATTTATATTTTTTTAATTGAATAACTTTTATGTTATTGCATAAATAACAAATTGTGATTTATATTTTACTTAAATGCTCTCTTTTCTATTAATAAACATTTTAAAGAACAAATAATATAATAGATAGAATTTTTAAAAATGACCAGAGATATTGTTAATAATTTTCAGTGTATTTTTAACTTATTAAATATGTTTTTAAATGTATTCATTTAAAGCTGCATATTATAAAAACTAGTTTGAATCTTAAAAAAAGACTTTATGTTAAAAATAAAAGTTTTATTTAGTTAAATTTAAGTAATATAATAATTATTTTTCCAAAATGAAATAAATATATAAAATAAATATGTGGGGTATAAAAAATGTATTTAAACATTTCTAGTATGAAACATAGGTATCTCTATATGTAATTTTATTAACATTACCAAAAAACATGTGAAACAGTGAATAATGTTTATAATTATATTTGTAATTTGATGTATAGTATAATATAATCAAGTTAAATGTATAATATCTGAAATTAAAAAAAATAAAGTATTATTTTTACTTCAGACAGTGAGTCAGTTTTCTCAAACGTTTTCCAGCCTTTTCCTATAATTTTTAATCCATTAAATAATACAACATTTTTAATGTTATTATAAAATAGTGTTTACTGTTTTTTCTTTTATTGGTTTTTTATGTTCTCTATACCTTGTGTTGTAAAAGTTATATACTTTTAAAATTTTTAATTTTATGTTTTATATGATTTTTTTTTGAGTCCTTAATTTACACAAAGAGATTATTAAAGAAATTATTAAATACATTTAGGAATATATTTTTTGCTGAAAAATCTAGTTATTTTTTAATTTTTATTTCTATAGTATTAATAACTTTTACTAATAGTTTTGGTTTCTTCATAATGTTGTGTTAATTTATAGGAAAAGTAATATCGGATGAAGTTATTAGACCTATTGACAAATATGGTTTTTTCCATAATACAGAATTCAAGCATCATAACTACATAGAAATGGAAAAATACTTGAAAGAATTAAATTTAAATTATCCAAATATTACAAAGCTTTATAGTATAGGGCAGTCTGTTGAAGGGCGACAATTATATGTCATGGAAATATCAGAAAATCCAGGAAAACATAGTCAAAATAAACCTGAAGTAAAATATATAGGAAATATGCATGGAAATGAGGTTGTTGGTAGAGAAATTTTATTATTATTGTTAAAATATCTTTGTGAAAATTTCGGAAGTAATGAAAGAGTTACAAAAATATTAAAAAATGTAAGATTGCATATAATGCCAAGTATGAATCCTGATGGCTATGAAGTTTCTATAGAAGGAGATGTGTATGGAGCCAAAGGAAGAGAAAATGCTAAAGGTCTTGATCTTAACAGAAACTTTCCTGATCAATATGAAACGAATAGAGTATGAATTTTCAGTTTTATTCATTATTTTGCTTTTAATAGATTTCGTATATTTTGTACATTCGTTTATTACTAATTATACTTCTATATCTTTTATAGTACAATAAAGAACAAGAACCTGAAACGAAAGCAGTAATGAATTGGATTTCAAACATTCCATTTGTACTTTCTGCTAATTTTCATGGAGGAACATTAGTAGCAAATTATCCATATGATAATGAACCAAAATATGCATCTAATATGGAAAATTTAAGTCCAGATGATAAAGTTTTTAAAGCTTTAGCATTAGCATATTCAAATGCTCATCCCTTTATGCATCTTGGAAAACCATGCCCTTCTTTTTCTAATGGACGATTAAATGTAGTACAAAATGCACTTGAAAAAAGTTTTCCAAACGGTATAACTAATGGAGCTGCCTGGTATTCTGTTAGTGGAGGCATGCAAGATTATAATTATGTTTATAGCAATGATTTTGAAATTACAATAGAAGTAGGATGCACGAAATTTCCAAATGTAACTGAATTACCAGATTACTGGTTACAAAATAGAGAGCCTCTTTTACGTCTTATTGAAATGGTATTAATGTACATAATGTGTTACAAAAATCATTATTTCTTTCATTGTAATTAAATATTTTAATTTGCAGTCTCGTAAGGGAATACACGGTGTAGTACGTACGTCAATTGGAAATCCTATTCCTCATGCTAAAATATCTATAGAAGGAATTAAACATGATATCTATGCAGCTAAAGATGGAGATTATTGGCGTCTTTTAGTTCCAGGCAAATATAATGTTACAGTGAGTGCAATAGGCTATGAGTCACAAATGCAAACTGTAACAGTACCAAATGATGTTAATATTGGAGAAGAAGTAACTCTGGATTTTATATTAATGCGAGATGATCCTGAACATTGGTATAATTATATATTAAATAATTTTATGATATTCATAAGAGTAGAAAAGAATTTAATACAATTTTTATAAGTATTATAATTTCCAGAATAATGATACTTATATGTTATTCAGTGTTAAAAAGGATTGTATTTGATAAGAAGTTATAAAAATTTCATTTTATGAAGAAATTTAAAAACTTCTCCAAAGTAAATATTTTAATATGTTACAAATAGATAACTAGAATATATTATTATTCAATTATTTATTGCTCTTCCTTATAATATTTAATTCAAATATTTAAAGAAATTGATTTTTTGATTGATAGTTTTTTGTATTTAACAAAAATACATAATTTTTTGCTTATTCCTTAATTTGATATATACTTGTATTTTAATTTTTCATAATAAATTATATACTTAATAGAAGTATAATTTTGAATTTCAGGTCATCTGCTTATGATTTTCAAATAAAAGAAAACTTACAAAATGTATACTTAAAAAATTCCGAATTAAATACTAGATTTAGTCAATTAGAAAATCATCACCCAAATGTTGCAGAATTTCAAGATGGGCAGTCATTAGTTAGTATGGCTATACATTCTTTAAAAGTTACACATAATGTAAGTATATTATTAGAAAAAATACACAAGCACTTAAAATTTTAAACTTTATTTTGTCTGATTATGGAAAACGTCTAAAATCTATTAACTATAGTTGGGTGCACCAGAGGAAAATAAATTTCATATTGGTTTAATTGGAGGAATATTTACATCTCAACCAGTGGGTAGAGAAATATTGTTACGATTAGCTACTCATATTCTGATGGGAAATCAAATTGGAGATCCTCCTATACAGAGAATATTGGATAATTCTGTATTACATTTTGTACCTAACATCGATCCAAATTTTGATAATCTATTAAATGTTCAAAACTGTAACCCTGCTTATGAAGAAACTGGGAACAGATTATTACTACAGAATAATGTCACTTCAGATAAAGTGAATACAATTACTAATGCATTTAAAATGATGTTATCTAATGAAAAATATGATGTAATTATAATATTAGGAAGTGGAGCACTTGAAGTTTGGTAATAAAAATTTAAATTGCTACATAAGTATTAGAAAAATATATTTATTTATATTTGATTGCATTATATTAGTTTATAATAGTAATATCTATTAATATAATATTTAATAATATTATATTAATTTAAATAATATTAATTTATAATATAATAATCATATCTTATATTTTTATTTTAGTTATACAAATGATAACTTGAATGTGTATAAAACTCTAGCCAAAAATTATGAACATTCAATACAGAAAGAAACTTGCAATTTCTTTAATAGCAATATTAAGCAAGTGCAAAATTATATTCAAAATCAATATAACATATCAGTAGTAAGTAATACATATTCATTATTATTTAAAATCATTTATAGTATCTATTATTTATTTTACTTATATGTGGTTGTTATATTTTTAGATAGGTATCAACATGGCTTGTTGTAAACATCCTCATTCAGAATCTATTCCAACTATTTGGCGTGAAAATTTATTGCCTTTGAAGCAACTTATTCATGGCCTCACAACTGGCATTCGAGCATTAATAACAGATATTGATCATGTACCCTTGCGAGAAACTGTAGTTAAGATTGAAGCCAATAGTTATCATGTTTCTAAAAATATGGCTTATTTCAAAATTATTCTTCTTCCTGGTGAATATATATTAACTTTCTTTTGTGAAGGTTATATTGAAGAATCTATAAAAGTTCATGTGAATTCAGAAAATATAACTGATCTTAGTATCAAATTGATAAAACGTCACATAGAAAAAGTTGAACACCAAAAATTTAATGAAGATCAAGAAACTAATGCTGTAAATCAAGTTTTAATTGATTTATACAATAAATATTCGCAATTATCAACTTTACATACTATTGGCAAATCACAAACGGGTACTCGAATAATGTGTTTAGAAATTGGAACTAAAAGTAATTATAAACGCATTGGTCGACCATCTATAGCCTTTGTGGCTGGTATTTCAAATGGTACACCTGTGACATCTAAAATTTTACTTCACTTTGCAACGTATTTATTAAACTATTATCCGAAAGATAATAAACTTATAAATTACTTAGATAAATTTACAATATACATTGCACCGGATTTGTCTCAAAATTTTAATGGTAACCAAACTTGTAGTTCATTTATTATGGATAATTTACAATTTTCCATTAATAATGAACTAAGTAGTGAAGCAAATATGATAATTAATTGGTTTAGAAACATTAATGCTGTGTTAGCAATAAATTTGAATATTGGTGGACAACATATTGAAATTCCGTTTGCGGGAAGGTATGGACAAAGTTTTGAACAAATATATAACACCGATGATGATGATGTACTACAAGATTTAGCATCATTATATACAAAATACAATATCCATATGACTTTGAAAAATCCACAATGTAATCACAATTTAAATCTAAATACTAACGGTATTATTCATGCTGGAATGGGTATAGGTGGAAAAAGGGAACATTCCTTAATGGATTACCTTTACCTAAGTACAAGTACTTTAATGTTGGATGTATATGTTACTTGTTGTAACACAGATGATGCAAAAAATATATGGGAAAATAATAAGGTCAGTCTGTTAGCAATGATAGAAAAGCTTAATGAGGGATTGAGAGGCTATGTTCTTAATGAAAATAATGAGCCAATTGAAAACGCTATTTTATCATATAATAAATCAAGGCATTATGTTAAAAGTGGAATAAATGGAGCTTATTCACTTTTATTTGAACCTGGTAGTCATGTTATAAGTGCTAGTGCACCTGGATATATTCAGCAAACTAAGGTGTTCATCACACCAGATGTACACAACATTTCACATTTGATATTCAAATTGAAATATGACAACTTTTTGGGAATGCCTAGAATTGTTTTTATTATTCTTATAAGTAAGATGTCCAATACTTTTATAATCATATTAACTGAATGTATCAATGTATTATTATAATTATAAATTATATTTTTACAGGTACTATATGTTTAGGAATTATTGCATGTTCTATTTTTATTTGTACCAACTGTCAGTCTTCCAAAAATGTGCAAAAAAATAATTGGAAAGGATATTCATTCAGTTTACTTAAAGATGGTACAAGTTTTTTTGATGACGATGAAAAAGAAATTGAAATATTTAGAAGACCATTAAATGGTAAATACTACTATAATCAAAAGAATATTACATATGAGTGTTTTTCAAAAATTTATAAAATTTTAAAGGACATTATTTTCATATTTTTCCTGTTTTGATAGAATGGTAAATTACGGGTGCATGCTGGAAATTATTAATATAAAATTATATAAAATCATTTATATTAATTTATATTTTTTAGGACATATGCAAAATAATGAAGTTACGAAACCATATTTTGATGATGATAACATGTCAACTTCTGATGATGCCAGTGACTTAGAATTTATTAGGCCAAGTAAAGAATGGGAAGAGGAAGCAGCTAAAGAACATAGATAATACATTATTGATTATTAAATTCATATTACATCCAAATTATAGATCTAAATTATACATAAGACTATAAAAATTGAAGAAAAAATTACTATCAAAGAAAAATATGTATAATATTCAAAAATGTTAGTATGTATTTTTATGTTAAATTAAATGTTTGAAGAATTATATTTACTAATTGATAAGACAGTTTTTTAAAACAAGTAATTTATCAATTCAGATTGGAAAAAGTAGTAAATAATAAAAAATCGTTTTATATACAAAAGCTATTGTACTTAAAATAATATAAGGATAAAATACAACAGAAATAATTAAAGATTCATATGTTTAAGAACATAATTAATTGTATTCAAAAACAAGGATTTACATTATTTAATTAAAAAATGTAATTAACATTTTGTGAATATTTTTATATGTAATATAAGACTAATACGGATGTGAATTATACATTCCAGTTTTTTTTTTATATGTTACTTATATATGATATTAAACTTAATATAATCAATTGATGTAAATTTTTAAGTATGTAAAACATATCTTTTATATCTTTTATACATGTAATCACATTTAAAAGATTATAATATTAAAAACAAATTTATAGTATACTTAATGTACTTTTTGTGAAGCTTCCAGGGTATTCAAAAATGTTTATGAGCATATTCATTATAATGATACATACTTTATATAAAAATGTGAATAAAAAATATATCATTTACTTCTGTAATTAAAATTTTATTTTAGATTATTTAAATATATTAATTAATTTAATATATTAAATTAATGTTAAAATTTATAATAAATTAAATTAAATTAAAATTCTTTGCATAGTAAGAGAAATTACTTTTATAAAAATGGGTATCTTATATAAATTTGCCATTGTAAGTTATAATATTATTAACACGAATATTAATACGCTTAAAAGATAACAAGTAATGTGACAAATCATTAATTTAAAGTAAAAAGAACAAAAAGAACAAGAAATTGTATTTTGTAATATAATATCCATTTACGATGAGTGACATAAAAGTGTTCAGAAATTTATTTGTTAATAATATTGTAAACTAATTTTAAATCTACGTTTTATTTTAAAAAACAAATTAGGTTAGGATGATGCAAGTTTCGAATTGACTACGTTAACTACGGCAAACTTTGAAACGCACCAGTCGTACCAGGTAGGCTATAATGGTAGGAATTCATTTGCGATGTATTCCACATATCAAAACGACATTATTTATTTTTTTCTATTTTGTAGTAAATTATTACTGTACATATTTAGAATTTAACAGCTAAAGAAGCTTTTGTGCACCTATAGGCGTCCACAGTAGTCAAAGGATTAATAAAAAATACAGTATAATGTGTATATTTTTAATATTTTTATGTTGTATATCCTATATTTATAATCCAGTGCTTATTCTTTTAAATTACTTTTAAAAACCCAACTTAAGATCCTAGAACTTAAACAAAAAGGGCGTCACTCATATTTGGGTGATGGAACCGCTACGGAAGCATGTCCCTCACCCAGATGTGATTTGTATATAAAGTTTCTATACGGTCCTATATTTCATACAATACAATGTTTACAGAACTAAAGAAATTGTTTCTATGAGAATCTATTAATATATGTAATTATATTTTTTTTCATATATCTTTACATCAAGTTTTACTTCGTATTACAGTATTAAAGACTAAATGAGGAAGTTTGAGGTTACAAAAAGAATCTTTGACAACGCTGTTTCTGAATGTTGAACATAATTTATTCAATTTACGCATATGAATTACTTAAATAGTACTTTTTTTCATTTGATAAAATTGAAAGAAATATATTATTTTTGGTAACAAGTATCTTATATATGAATATGTTTAAAAAATGATGTATACGGAAATGAGTAAAAATTTTGCAATAGAATTCTAGCCACATGGTACTTGTTTGACAATCTTCCTTTGTATATTTGTGTAAATTGTTTTTTAGAAAATAATTGTATAAAGGCTTTTTATATTAAAATATTTTTAAATAAAATTTTTGTTAAGGAAGTTTTATTATACAATTTTTAATTTTTACAGTAATACAGAAATATTTACATGATATTTATTATTTTTGGGTTTTTCCAGATTTTAGAGATTAGAAATGGCAAAGAGAATACAACCATTTTGGATTCCACCGCAAGGAAAAAATAGTGTAATTCTCAAATTGTTCAACAGTTTGACTAGAAATAAAGAAATATTTATTCCTCAATTTGGAAATCATATATTATGGTATAGTTGTGGCCCTACAGTTTATGATGCAGCACATATGGGACATGCTAGGTAATTATAAAGTTACATATAAAATCATATTATTTGAAAGTATATTTTTTATTGAATTATTATTGACAGTTAGTGAACTATTATAATAGTTATTTTTATGTATTGTTTTATAACTTTATTCTTATTTAGATCATATATATCCTTTGATATATTAAGACGTGTGTTATCTGATTATTTTGGATATAATATTTTATATGTAATGAATATTACTGACATAGATGATAAAATTATAATAAGAGCTAGACAAAATTATTTATATGAGAAATATATAAAAGAGAATCATACTCTTGATAAAATTTTGGATGATGCAAAAAATGTAATGTTCATTTTTGAAGATACAGTGAAGAATACAAATGATGTAGATAAGAAATCTATGCTACAGAAGATATTGTGTAATGTAGAAAGGGCTATTGAAAATCTTGAGAATGCAGTAAAACTTAAAGATGAGGATAAAATGAAGGAATTTCAAGAAGTACATATACTTTTTTTATATTGTTGAAGTATAAACAATGGATTTATAAGTAGTAATAATATTATTATTTAATATTAATAATATTATTACTAATTTTATTTAATGATTTATTTAAAGACATTATGTTTATAATTTCTATGGATGTAGTTGTTACTAAAAGAAATGCGAGATCCCTTAGCAGAATGGTTGGATAAAAAGAAAGGAGCTACAATTACGGAACATTCAATTTTTACCAAACTAGCGCAACATTGGGAAGTGGAATTTCATAAAGATATGAATTCTTTAAATGTAAAATTAAATATATTCTTACTTTTAATTGCATGTTAATCACTTGTGTAGAAAAGCTCACAATAATGTTTCTTAGGTATTAAGACCAAATGTTTTAACAAGAGTTAGTGAATACATTCCTGAAATTATAGCATTTATTAAAAAAATTATAGAAAATGGAATTGCATATGAGAGTAATGGTTCTGTGTATTTTGATGTTGCCACCTTTGATAAACAAGATAAACATTATTATGCTAAACTTGTTCCAGAAGCATATGGTGATACATCAAGTTTACAAGAAGGAGAAGGTAAAGACTAATTTTATGAAATGCTACTATAAAATTTTAATTGATCATCTTTTTTATCTAGGAGATTTAAGTACATTAGAGGTATCTGAAAAAAGATCAGCAAATGATTTTGCTCTTTGGAAATGTTCAAAAGAAGGAGAGCCACGGTGGGAAAGTCCTTGGGGTAAAGGACGGCCAGGTTGGCATATAGAGTGTTCAGTTATGGCATCTATAATTTGTGGAGAAAGTTTAGACATTCATAGTGGAGGAGTAGATTTAAAGTTTCCCCACCATGATAATGAAATAGCACAAGCAGAAGCATATTTTAATCATTCTAATTGGGTTAAATATTTTCTCCATTCTGGTCATTTAACTATAGCAGGATGCAAAATGTCGAAATCATTAAAAAATTTCATTACTGTACAAGATGCATTGAAAAAACATTCTGCAAGGCAACTTAGGCTTGCATTCCTTTTGCATTCATGGAAAGATACATTAGATTATAGTGATAATACCATGCAAATGGCAGTTCAATATGAAAAGTTTTTAAATGTAAATATAAATATTTACTATACATTATTTTATAAACTTTTAATATTTGACAATGGATATTTAAAATCTGTAATTTGAATTATAGGAATTTTTTTTAAATGTAAAGTGTGAGATTAGATCTTTAGGTACAGAAATAAACATTAATACCTTTACTAAATGGACAAATTTTGAAGTAGAATTGAATGAAAAGTTTCATAATGCCAGAGATCTTGTACATAATGCATTATGTGGTAAGTAAATGTTTATAAATTATATACTGTAAATAAATATTTCATTACTGTCAGTTATTGTATAATATTTTTATATATTAACAGTAATTAAAGGATAAATGTTATTGCAGATAATATTGATACAAGAAGTGCGCTTGATGCAATTAGAGATCTTGTAGTGCACTGTAATATTTATATGAAACAGATTAAACATCCAAATACATTGTTGCTTAGAGATGTTGCAGTTTATATTACAAAAATGTTTACTATATTTGGAGCTATATCATCAACACATAATGCTATTGGTTTCCCAGTAGATAGCAATACTGCGAATTTAAATGTATATTTTATTTTTATAATACTTGTATTCTTCCTTTATATGCATTCTGAATCTCTTAACTATGAATTTTATTAAAGGTTGAAGAGGTTGTTATGCCATATCTCGAAGTTCTGGCAAATTTCCGTGAGAAAGTAAGAAATTATGCAAAAACTTTGGAAGCTAGTAGTATTCTTAATGAATGTGATACATTACGTGATGATATTTTACCAAATATTGGAGTACGTTTGGAGGATAGTAATGAGGAGGTTTGTAAAATTAAATTAGTAAATAGAGAAGAACTTTTAAAAGAAAAGGAATGTAAGATGCAAATGGAGTTGGAAAAAACATTAGAAAAGGAAAAGAAGAAAGTGGAAGCTGCTGCTGCAGCTGCACTAAAAGAAGCACAAAAAAAGATTCCACCTTCTGAGATGTTTAAATTAGAAGAAACTAAATATTCTCAATTTGATAGTAAGGTACATAGAATTGATTAAATCAGATATATTTGATCAGATTTGATTAAATTTAATAAAAGGAATGAATTTCTTTTTGCATTGCTTAAGCAACTGTTTTGTTTAGGGTTTACCAACGCATGATATCAATGGTAAAGAAATCAGTAAAGGACAGATGAAAAAGTTGCAAAAATTGCAGCAAGCACAAGAAAAGAGATATAATGAATATCTTGCTTCTATTTAATTTATGATGTTTAACATTTTTATCTGCATAGTATTAATCAAATGCATCGGAGAAATTATTGTTTAAGAAGGATATTGGTTTCACCCTCCTGAAATATTTATTTTCATTTTATTTGCTTATTATTGCATTGTTCATTAATTTATTATTATTTATGAACGTGGCACCGTTTACAAAATATGTATGTTTATATTTATATGGTACTTAATTAAAACAATTAATTTTTCAATACTTTACAGATAACTTATTTATATAAATATTTTAAATGCATATTTGTTATATTAATCGTGTTATTGTCTTAAATTACAATATAAATTTATTCAATAAATTTCTTAAATTGAATAAATAAGTATCTTTTTAATATCTAATATTTAAAAGTGTACATGTATTTATAAAAGTGTATTTACATATCGTATTTAAAAATCATTTTGATGATATGTAATTAAAAGGGGGAGAATACTAATTACTAAATTACATAACTTAGTTTTTTTTTTAATGAAAATATCTGTATTTAAACAAACAAGTAAGCAATTAGTCCAAATAATATTCTGATTGTAAAATTGCATTGTTGATATATTTTTATGTATAAAAGAAGTGATTTCTTTATTACAAAGTATAGAAGTATTAAAATAAGATTAGAAAGAAATATTGAGAAGGACATAAGAAGAAACTTGATCAAAAACAAAGATGCTTTGGATAATAAGTTAGAATAATGAGAGAGAAGTGTAATTATTAAGTATTTATAATAAATTAATTAACGTTATCTACTGAGGAGACATTTTTGTATAATGAGTTAATGTTTTTTAAATCGTGAGGATAAAGAATAATTGGAAAATATTGTATTGATAGTAAGGTAAAACCATATAATATTGTTGTTGCACAGGTAAAATTATGATTGATTATGTAAAATGTTTTGCGACACGTCGCTATTGGATTCCCTAGAGTCCTGAAACAAAATAAACTTCGTAGCATTTCCATCCTACCGGATGAATCTGACACGTGGTGCTGTCCATTATTAAAGCATAATACCCCTTTCACAATGACGTGTGAGTCGGTGTGTGACAGCTTTATAAATGTAAAAGCGATATAATGTCCGACTTGCAGTGAAGCAGACCGATATTCATCCGGTATTCAGGAACTGTGAAAACGCAAAGCGAGACGAGGCGAGCGGGTCGTGTATCATGCGCTATTCCAACTCGGGAAAATACGTTGTCTGATAATGTCTCATACCAAAAATGTAATAGAATAATTAAAAAATATTTTTTTTCTATTTTTTGTATTATTTTTTAAACAGATAATTATAAGGCAATACATATATATTTCTCGATTAAAACTTTATTTTAGTAGAATCTTATATTTGATTAGAAATTTTATTGGAATCTACTATGAAATAATTGAAAATTTACAATTAGATAGTTATAGAAATATACGCTATAATTAGTACTAATTATTGTATGGAACACAAATTTTTTATTTGGTTATAGAAAATTGTAAATTAACAATAACAAATAAATACAGAATTCATATAGCAGATTTTATTGCCAGTTGGAAAATGCTTATTTTTGGAAATAAAAGATTACTTTTTACATTTTTTCTATAATATTAGATATTCATGAAAACATTTTATATTGAGAAAATTCGCATACTTGTTTTGTGCAAGCGATGAAGAAGAATGCAACTTGAAAATTTATTTATTTTTTATTACATTTTTTTGTGCTTTTGAAAGTATAAGTATTGCATTAATTAGCAGATATCTGAGAAAAAATCTTAAATATTTTTTTAATATCTTTCAAAGATGAAAAGCTTATATGTACAACATGTATAAGTTTTAAAGAAAAATGTTCTTTCTCGCGTAATTTTAGTTTTAAATATTCGTATTGATGATTGTTTAAAAATATTTTCATTTTTAAGTCATTAATTAAATCAGCTTGGTAACATCATATTCTTTACAATTAGGAGCGTGTTTAGATGTATGAAAATAAATACATACAGAATTTTTGTAATATGTATTTTAAATAATAATTCAAAATCTATGTTAAAATCTCAATTACATAAAAATCAGATATAAAAAAAGAAAGAAAATGGAGTAACTTATAAATTAAAATAACTATAATATTTCGACCAAAAATTGGTTATTTCAAAAGTATACGTGAATTTTATCAAAAAGAAAAAGAAAGAATAACTTACTGCTTTTGTTAAAATTAAACTGTCATAATGGGTCTCTTATAACAATATCAATCATACATTATTGAGTTATTCATTTGACAAATATACGTTTTTATTTTTATAATAGGAGTTTGAGTTTAAGGTTACGTATGGAAGTTCTCATTTCTTACTCGTGTAAAGTGAAAGAAAACTATTTCTGAATGGAACTAATAGAAATTATGAGAAATAAAAATATTATATACGGTACAGACGATACGTTATCAGTAATAAAACATTTTCACTGGTTAAGAAGTTTCCTGCGTTTTGTTATCGTTTTGACGGAATATAAATGGTTATCTACTAGAAGATGTTACCATCTAATTAAATCATTTCGAACTGTATTGCCAACAGTTGGATAGATGGAAGCAGTGTATCGCAGGGACATGATTAACACTAATTAATAAAAAAGAATTTATTTTTCATCATGATAGTAATGAAAAGTAAAGAAAACACATAAAATTATTATTGTAAAGATAGTGGTATTAGTAATTTGAAGGAATAATAATATTTCTTTGATTTACGTAGTTCGAAACTTAATCAGAGTGCAATATTTTAACGAAATTGTGAAATTTGTGTTACCACGTAGTGAATTTTACCAGGCGGTTTTCTTTTCGTCGCGGTGTATGAAGAAAAGAAAAGAGAAAAGAAGAAAGAGAGAAGACGAGTAAGTTGACGTTAACAATGCGTGACGGTTGGTGCAAAAAATATGCTCTCGAATATGAAGTCAAGAGCGGTAAAAAAGCAAACAGACTTTTCGCTTGAATTCTTTCTTTTTCACTCACCCTCTCGCTTTGCTTCTCACTTTCTCTCCTTTTCACCCTATTCGTGGCGGCGTGAATGAATACGTAAATTTTTTCGAGAAAAGTCCGATTTCCGCACCCCAAAGTCGAAAGGTCTCGATTCTTGATTGACACCTGAATGTTCTCGTATGCATATATAAAGCCACCCTCTTTCTCTATGTATCGCTGCTCTCTGTCTCTCTGCCCGATGCACGGTCGCGTTTCGTTCGTCGGTTTCTCTTTACCCGGAATCGGAGTTCGGTAACTGTTGTAATTTAACGAGCACCGCTTTTTACTCGTATTGCCGACGTGTTCATTTTTTTTTTCTCTTTCACACTGCCATTTTTTCTGTTCTAGCTATTTCTGCGACGCAGTTGATCTGAATGCTTCAAAGTTACTGAATGACGATAAAAGGAGCTTGGAAAAAAATATATATAGAAAGGTGAAACGTTATTATACGAGAAGATCGACTTGGTACGGTGAACATTGGAAGGTACGTTAGTAAATTAGAATAGAACCTTGTACTATGTAATTCGAACGACCAATACGTTATGCTGATTGTAGCAACGGTTTTTTCCAAATTCGTTGCGGAGCAATTCGTAACTTCGATTGCACTGGAGACACTGAAATTAGCAAAAGAAGGTGAGAATTTTTTCGAGAATGATTCGATAGAGAAAAACATTGTAATTAATAGTATCCATAAGGTTTCGAAAGAGAGGTTTATTAACACTAAATCTACCACGACCGGTCGAAAGACCTGTAGATGAAAACATGAAGAGAGAAGAGTTTAAAAAGAAATGGAATAAGAAAAAATATTGAAAATTCATAATACGCATATTAAAAGAAAAATCGAAAAGTCAAGTGACTAGGGCGATAACACTGAATATAGAATTTTGAATTAAAAAATTAGAAAACGATTATTTAGACTATTAGGTTAGTGTTAATAGATTATGTGAAAATACATTCAAATGTCGTACGTTTGATTAAATAACCATTTTGAGGGAAGGTTTTAATACTTATGCATCGCGAACAAATTCCGGACCAAGCAAGATAACTAGGAGCTAGACATAAATAATGTATTGTTCGCTATCCGAGGACAGCCATCCCGGATTGTTTGTTCGTGTGGCATCAGGGTGCGTTTGAAGGGGTGGCAGGAGGTCACAGAGCCCACTTTTATAACTCCATCGACAATTTTCAGCTACCCTCTCGTCGGTTTTCGATTTATACCGCAGACTCCATCGTGCTCTTATCCTTTTGTTTGATTTATTCTCTTTTACCGCGGAGGAGTGATTTTTCGAAACTTTCCCGCTAGCCGAGCGATTATTGCTATTGTTGCGTCCTTTCGGCTGGTTGGTCACGTTGAAACGTTCGAAAAGTCGATGACAAATTGCCGGCAGACTGTTCATTGCCACCAGCTTCATCGTGTCTATATTCCTGAAGTTTGGTAAGAAAATTATAATGGAAAGGATCGAGCTGTGTTTGGAAGCGTTGGAAGGTACGTATTTTCAAATGACACGAATATTATTTTAAATGAAAGTAAATTTCATTGTGTAGCATTTCGTTATTTTCTTAAGCAATAAATTGTCAAGTAAGTAATAATTTTATTCTTTTCCATTTTTTAGGTGTTGGAGATGGCGTTTTTGCAGAAACAGCATACTACCCCTCTTTATCGTTACTATCATCTACAGTAAGCGTTACCAATATTCTTCCACATTTTCATACAGTTTATATAATATAATGTAATTAAAAATCATTTGAAACACCGTTCGAAAAGAAGTATCACAGAAAATTCAAAATTTCTAACAACATCAACAACCCGATATCAGCCATAATTACCTCAGAATTGTTCCTGGATTCTATAGAAGCTATTTGATCGCCTGTATCTGATCTCACGGGGTGGGTCGACATTCCGTGTGTGTTTTTCCAACGCAAAAACAGCGTATAAATACCGCTTGTTAGGTCAGCTCGCCTCGAATCCGATTGCGTCTCGCGCCACGTAATGGTACCCTTTTATGTTAATCGCTAACCCTTCCACGTTTAACCAGCTGCGCTCGTTCATTGTCTCGGCCAGTTTTTCACGTGCTTTTTTCTCTTACCCGCGTGTTTCGAGCGAAACAAAACGCACGCGCCTATGCGTCGACCCACGTGTCGATTCGCAGTTAGGCCGCGTTTAGGGGTCAGTTTTTGCCATAGACCGCGATAGCGAGGATGAAGAAAAAATGGAAGGGGTGGTTACTAAGCGCGAAGAAAAGGTGGCGGAGGGTGAAGATTGGCTTGAATTAGAAGGGAAGGAAAAAAAAGAGGTGGAAAAAGTGTTGGGTTCGATGAAAGGTGTCAGATACATTCAACCCTTCGGGATTCGTACTTATCCTAAAGCTCGACGTGCTTATCCCGAAATCCTGGAAGTCACGATATCCGGTTACTCGCGAAATTTTTTTTTACGTTTCTTAATTTTATTTTCATATTTTCTTCTTTTGCCCTTAATCCGTATATTGGTAATTTTGAAACACATTTTTTGTACTATAAAGTTCGATTCGTACATAGATTTTCATTCAATCTTCATTATTCTATAATAGTATTAAATGTTTGTTAAAATAAATAGATTTAAAGGTTGGTAGTGGAAGACCAGTGTTATTAAGACTAGGATAAATAATGTAAATTTTTTTTTTCGAAATTATGAATATTACGTTTATAATATAAAATTTATTTTATTTCAGATTGTTTGCTGTTCCGTACTATACCGTCTTCCTAAGACGTTTGGATCTATGTGACGTTTAACGCAAAATTTCGAACCACTAGGTGATGTTGAACAAAATTAATGTATTTTTATAAAATAATTCATTAATTTTTCTAAACGGATGTTTTATATTTTCAGCTAATGTATCTTCCAAGCAATAATTAATTTACATTTCATAAAATTATCGAAAAACCGTCTTAATTGCTCTATTATAAGGAGGAATAATTAATAAAACAGGAGAAGAATACATTTTCAAATAAATAAATTGATCGAAGAAGTTTTTATCGGATGCATGATTTCGGGAAATGGAAGAAAGAATTAGTACAAAACGAATGTGCCAATTAAAAAGAAAAGAAAGAAAAAGAAAAGAAGAAAGTAAAGAAAAGGGAAATAAAATAAAAACCGATAATTCGCAAGGGGAAACGAGAAAGGAAGAAATTATAGGTCTCGCAGAGACCTGCCTTCGAGAGTTAAGGGTGGGCAGACTTTAACCCTTTCACCCTCGAGGGCATGCGCACTGGAGGAAAGTCTGCAATGCAACCTCGATAATTGCTGCATCCGAGACAAAATGGTAGGCGTTCGTAGCGATGGCGGAATCGTAGAACGTATAACCCGGAGCAACACCTCGAAAACAATACATGTACTGTCCTTATACTCATCGAATCCATCAATTTCCCATCGATCATGCTGGGTATCGTATGCCCGCGATGCTTTGAATTTCAAATTCGTCGTCGGTTCGACTATCTTAACGTTTGTCGTTTGGCGGTTCCTGATAGGCCGATAGGTGTCTTTCTAGCTTGCAGTGCAACGCGTAAAGTCATGCTTCGTTGAAAGGAAGCAATTACCAGAGAGATTTAAGGAGGGCAAAGAGGATCACGGCGTCTTTCCTCTTCCCTGTTCCCTCTCCTTCTTCCCTACTCTGGTCCAGTCTTCTTCGGGGTTGATGGCGCGGCTTGCTCCGTAGTTAGCGGGGCGTGTCTTCAGTTTCTTTGAATTAAACATCATGCCTGCTTCAATCAGCCCATCCCTTCGCCTCCTTCGCTCCTTTCCATTCCTTCCACCAAAGGTCCACGAGTGAACCTCGCCCCGTACTCCACCTAGTCCACGTTCGAGCGTTCTCTCTTCGTTGCACGGGCCTCTGTTCGATGGTTCCTCGTTCGAAGAACGCTTCGAGCGACTGGGTGAGGTCGAAGGTGAATCCAAAGGGCAGCGGGACCCTTTCTAGAGAAGACACGCATCGCAAGATATATCTCTTTATAAATTTGTAATCAGTTTTTACAACGGCTTCCTAGCTCCACGGTTTTCCGGACTCCACGGTCTTCGCCACGTTCCCTTGCACTCGCGAAGCGGATTTCTGTTTTATTAACGTGGCCGTGACGTGTCGGTTTGCTATTAACGACGAGAAAAATGTTTCTTGGGGTTAATATTGGCGAATGTTGAAAAATTTTAAACGAAAGATTCACGAGGACTTTGTGTTTTTGTGTAATAGGTCAGATTTGTATTTGTATTTAACGTTTCTTTTTTCCTTTTTTGTAGAAGACGTTCATATCGTTATTTAATTTTTTAGGTGTATCTGCAAAAACAGAGTCATTTTGATTAGCTTGGTAGTCCACTGTGAAACGGAATATCCTATGTATCTCTTTCTCTTATATTTTTCTTTGTCTATGCCCACTAGAATTCCTTCGATGTTCGTGCTCAACTATTCGATACTTCAATGATACGTGTCAACATCGCATTTTGTGTTTACCTAAATCGAGACACACGATGCTCGTTTTCTTTATTTCTGTTCGAAGGAACGTCAAAGCGAGATAATCTCATTGTTCTCTTCGTCGGTATTAATACTGGGCTTTTTATAATTCACCATGGCTGTGAGTACATAGAAGGTGCTCTCTTGAAAAGAATAGAAGGTGGGTACGTAAATTCACGATAGAGCTGGAACGTCCTGCCATGAGTATACATAAGTCTTGGACTCAGGTGGTGCTGGGTCGACAGGATGTTCATACCGCGAGCTTCAGACACTTTGCTTTTACCGAAATTTATTTTCTCCCACGTTTTACGGGTCCTGTAAACGCACGAGGCAGCGGGAACAATGTTACACGCGTCAAAAAGTATAATGTACAGGGGGTTTCGAAATTCCTGTCGAATAATTTAGATCCTTGTTAGGATTGGGTGGAAAATCTTAATGAACGTGTATCCAAAACACGTTTGATTCAAAGGTACAGTCACTTAGGGAGCTGGTAGGTTGATTTTTTAGGAAAATTTATTAAAAATAATTGTACGATCTTCTTATATCTCTTAAAATATTCTTGTATTTTAAGAAAATATATTTCATTAAAATTGTGTATTCATATGGATAAAGTTTTAATTGATTGATGTTCTTAAATATTTTCTACAGATTTATTGCATTTTTAAAATTATATATTTCTAATGTTTACCAAATTACTTATTTTTTTGTATTATCTTATTCTTAATTATCAAATTATTGACAAAATATAACTCCTTAATTTCATAGCATATTTGTTTTTACTCACTTTTATATTTTATCACGCTATGCAACTCCTTGTGGGTTTATTGCCAAGATTATTCTACGGAATTGTCAAATGGATCAGAAATAAAAAAGATAATCAAAAGTATGAAACAATGAAATATTTCATTTATAATAAAAATTGTTTTATTAGGGAAAAAGAGAAGAGTAGCTGCAGCGTTTTTGGTGATGATGACCGAAATCGCATGGAGCAAATGATTAGCCACGTCGACACGTGTTATGGAGATGAAGCGTCACGAAAATGATTTCAGGGTGGCTTTCGAGAGGTGTACGCTTTCACAGGATATCAGGCTTTTTGTGTCAAATCGATCCGCACTCGATTGAGCGAGGGTGTCACGGCGGTGGACGGATACATAACACTTGGGGCGTTCCAAAAACGATGTTAAAGGGTGTCTGTTGCCACTACGTGTAAATTTTGTTAGCACCACATGCGTAGATTATTGGTGCACGCGTATGTATACCATTCGCCGATCATTTCTTTGTCATTATAGAATTTTTAAGCGCCGACCACCGTTGAATCCTCGCGGGAACGAACGGTGTAGCGTTTTGTTTTGGACAATGTTGTCAATTTACGTCCATCGTAAATAAAATAGATCGAAAGTGAAACGGAAATGTAACAAAATAATTTCTAAGAAGCGAGCAAATTATTTGAAGGAAATATATGTTAAGGATGAGGGTATCTTTTTTCACAAAAACGAGATAGGCATAGAAACCGAAGCACATGTGAGAACATATTGGTGTTTGTTCAGGGGAAAAATGGTACAAGTGTTTTTCATGAGCGAACAAGTGGAAGCATATAAACTTTTTCAGATTAAAGAAGTATGAATTCTTAAAAAATATTGGAATTAATATTTCTATTATTTTTTTTTCTCAGTATTGCGACTGAAAGTTTGTATAAAGGTTTTAAGGTTGTAGGTATTTTGTTTGACACGAGAACTACTAACTTAACCAAAGTGATTATTTTTATTCTTTCTACTACTGAAAATATGTACTTTTCTTTAGCGAAATTAACATTGGCCTTTATCGAAACAGAGACATAGTTATATATGATTACTTATTTCCATTATTCACATTGGCAGTTCTAGTGTTAAATGGAAACATATACTTTCAGCATCGTAATGTTGCAATTATTGAAAAGATAAGCATACGAAAAGACTGTCGAGACAATTGCACATCCATATGTGATGTCAACATAACCTTGCATCTGAAAAGAGTTATCTAATAACGTAAAAAAATTATAATTTTCCAAATATAGTCAGTTATATCGTAACATATTTGTGACTGAAGTGCCACCTGACTCCTGAAACACTCGACCATACTTCGGACAGCAACACAAATGGAACACCATTCGCAGTTCCATCTCGATCACGCGCATTATACGTCTTTGATTTCTCGTAGGAGGCACAAAGTCAAATATAAATAACACCGAGAGGCTATCTGCGAGGAGCTCCGTTCGTTTCCCTTCCCCCGGGTAATGCTTCGTTTCTTTTCTGCCTATCAATCCGTCAGTCGATCCTTCCTTCTCTCTCCTTTTTCCGCTTTTCACCCTTCCACCTCCTTATCCTTTCAACTTCTTCGGAGCAGCGAGAAGATGTACGAGCTCGATACCCCACGGCCGAGTTGCTCCGCAGCACTCGAGAGAAGTCCACCCCAAAGATTTGATCAGGAGAGAAAAAAAAGGAGAGAGAGAGAGAGAGAGAGATACGCGGCCAGGGTGGGTCGAGGGGTGAGAGGTAGGTCCCCTAGTTCTCTCGTCCGGAGCGTAGGGTGGCCTCGCGAAGCGCCTGGCCCGCCGCACCCCAAGCGCTATGAAAAAAACTTCGCTACCCCCTAACGATTTTTTTTCCTCAACCCCATCTCGACGCACACTAATTACGTTTTTAAGCGAAATTACTTGCGAGAGCCAGGCCAGCGCCGCGACCAAGCGCGCCTCGATGCTAACGGTTCAGACCTGTCAGGGATTGGGTACAGCGAGGAGATCCTGAGCTACCATCGGGTGGCACGGGTGGTGCAAATACCGTGGGGTTGAATGTATCTTTTTTTCTTTTCTCATTTTCTTCCGAGCGAGAATAGAATATAGAAGAAGACCCCGGGAGACGTAGCGAAGGGAAGTCCTAGTTTAGGCGGGGGTTATTGGTCTCGGTTTTTGGACCATGGTCGCTCTACGACCAAGGATTGCTTCTGATTATAAAACATTAAATGGCAGCGTGGACCTCGTTACTCATCTAAATTTTATTCGTACCGACAATTGGCCCCGGCAAAGGTCGTAGAAGAATCGGCTGGGTCAGCGGAAAGTGGCAATCACGCTCAGCCTGCTCCTCTGATCCTCTTTATTCCTGCCACCCCTCGTGGTGATCATTACCCGGATTTTCATTTTTTTTTTTTTCTTAATTTCATTGGGCCTGTTCGAGCTGTTATATCAGCCAGAGCTACGAACCGTCGACTGGAAGACATCTTTCGCTAGCTTTAATTTCTCCCCTTTTTCTTAAACGGACGTTAGCATCTGGGTTTCCATCTATATGATAATTATCTATATATAAAATATACAGATAAACGTTCTGGAACGAAGAGTCCTTGTGTTAGACGTAACGATGCAACGTGTTCTCTATCCCTGGAACAAATCGTTGTTTTCCTTTTCTTCTTTTTTTGTTTCTTACGACAACCCTTCCCCCAATATCGGCGACCGATCGAGAGATGCAGCAGTTACGCGCATCTCATGAATAATTTCGTCGTCTCTCTCGTTCCCTCCCGGTGTCGTTCTGTGGGTCGATCGGACGGCTTGCGAGGTTAGGTATAAAGGGTGCAACCGGACCTAGGCCCGCTGCAAATCCCTATAGATAAAAAGTCTGCACCCACCCCAGGCGCTATCACCCTAGCCGATAGTAGTGACTCACCCACGATCACCCAACCCATTTTTTTTCAACCCCTCCGTGCCACGGATCCGTGGGTCCGCGGCTTGGAAGGGATGAATCCTTTCGCCTCGTGCTGTTCCTTGTACCTTGCTGCTTCCGTCGAGAGAAGGGTTCGTCGAACTTGATGCTTAGACATTCTGTGAGCTCGTTTATAGAAGGTTAGAACAAATGTGATAAGTTCTTCTTTTATTGTTAAGGAAATTACGTAAGTCTGTTGAGAGAGAGAGAGTAACTCTGAGATAAAGAAACTTACGAAGAATACAGCATGCGTTACCTATAAACCTTCTCTCGTGTTCAGTCTTATGTGACCCAATTTCGTTTTTAGGTTAGTATGACTTTAGCATTCCGAATATCGATTGTACCTCTTGAATTTTTCACTATATGTATAAAAATTACTTCATGTACAATAGTAATTGCTACGAAATGCTAGTATAACCTCATGGAAGGCTAAAATTGAATAATTTTGATCATGCATACCAAACAGAAAAAGTTACAATACATAGAACAAAAATTTGAAGTTTAAATATAGTAGTTTGAATATAGTAAACCAAAATATTTACTAGCAGCAAGATGGTATCACTATTGTAGTCCCGGAATTACGTTGATCAGATAGGAGGCTTGGTCACTAGGGGTTCCACTACACTGATATTAAATAAAGATGTCTATGCAATATTCGATTAAGTTACTAAAACTATTATTAACACCCTTCTTCGACAAAAGGATTATAATTCAACTAACATTCACCTACTGTTTTACTCTATTCGAGCCACAGGGTAGGAAGTTCTCATCGGAAAACGTTTCGTTTAGCCACCTGGGAAAACCTTGAAGGTTAATAGTCGGTCGAGGCGCGTTCGTAAGGACTAGTAGAAGCCAAAGACGGACGGAATCTCCTGCAATTGAACACCTTTTGTATCCACTAGGACACCTTTACCGAGATCCGCTAATGGACTCTCATCTGACCTCGCTCGGCTCGCGTTACTCCACCGGTTTATTATTCATGGCCCGTTACTAAACCGTGAATATTTTCCCTCTGCCGTACCCTTTTTTGGTGGAAAGCGAGCGTCGCCTTTTTACGCGCGCATTATTTTTTATGCCTTATGCCGAGCACTCTCTTCACCCTGTTCTGTCGCCATCGACTTGCTCCCACCTTCAGCCTAGTCTTCTCTCGCTGCTTTCCCGTTTGTCTCTTCCACTCCCTTCTGTCTTTCCTTCCCTTTCATCAAATTTTCCTCGCGAAACAGACACCGTCGAAGGGAAATTGTAATCTTAATTTTTAATTTCTTGTCGTCGATCCCGTGCGTTTACAGAGTCTCTGAGACACTGAGAACCGAGAGCTGCAGGGAAAAGCGTAGCTTAAGTCTTTGATGGGGTGTATAGATGTTTTCGGATGGACAGGTTTCTATTGTGTTAATTTTGTACTTTATATTATCCAGTTTTATTAAAATATATTAGTTTCTTTAATTTTATATTTTTGACTGGTTGGTATAAAGGAGATTCTATGTTTTAAATAGGAATAGGATGAGATATATTTGTAAATATTTGTGGATTTGTTTAAAAATACTAAATTCTCCTCTTCATAGAGGCGCCACAAGACTCTCAGACAGGTAATTAACTTCTTTCGAGGTTATAATAGAGGAGGTCTATTAATCATAGAAGGTGTTAATTAGATGTATTAACAAGTCTGAGAAACAAAGAGAAATTTTAAGAATGTAATGAAACAAAGGAACAACGTTGGACAGTTCTCGAATTTCTCCACTACTACTTCAGAACAATCGGAAAAATCAGAAGTTATCGATGTTCTCGTTTTGTCAATCTACCATATACCAGAAATATACTAGAAATTCCAATTATCCACAAACATCGCAACGATTACCAAGCCAACAAACTTAATATTCACAAATATTTGCACTCGCATCTAGATAACTTTCCAATTACTCGTGTGAGTCGCGTGAGGTATGCTACGGCCTCCATCACCACGCACCCCACCAGCAGCGCCGCGTACCGGCCAGTGATAACGGACCTGAAAGTTCTCTACGATAATTGGCAAGGCGAATCCAGGAATTTATTTAGTCTCAAGCACCGCGTAGCCAGCATTAACAAACTAATTTCGTTTCTCCTTTCCGTCCATGAATCTGGTCTTGTCATCCCGTTCGTCTGGCCGGTGCTGCTTCCTGTAGCCCCTGAAAGGAGAAGACCCCGCCGAGCGGACGAGCAGGCGAGGAAATAAGGAAGGAGGAAATATTTTGACCCTAGCCGTGTCTTCTCCTCTCACCGAGTACCCCTAGCTTCAGTATATATATACCAAGACGGTTTGGGTGGCTGTGCGCGAACGGAAGAGCAGCAGGGAGAGTGGTGGGGGCACGGGAACGGCAACAGAGCAGGGAGAGGGGGGAGAGCGCTGTAGCACGCGCGATTCCCCCTCGAAGAAGTATCTTGCGTAATTAAGCAACGCAGCCGTAATGTATCCAGTGTGCAGGGGCGGCCATATTGCCCCCGGTGTGGGCCGACGAACGGAGAGGGAGAGTGGAGGCCGCGCGAATCGAAGTACGGAGGGTTGCTACCGGCGAAGAGATGGAAGGGTGAAGAGAGCCCGAGAGAAGAAGCCGAGTGAGACAGAGTGGCGAAGAGTGGTCCGAGGGGCGAGGGGTGGATCGCTGGCTAGAGTGAGGGTAATGATATGCCGGGTAGTCGGAGCACAAGCGACGACTCCGACCCTTCATCGGAGTAGGAAGAGACCAGGAGGGGCCGCGGAGTCGCAGCCTCGTTTCAGCGGCTTTTTTTCTTCTCTCCTCGACCTCGTCTTATTTCCTTTCCTCCTTTCTTCCTTTTTTATTTAATTCGGGAGCAGCAATTACAGCCATGAGACACTCGTGCCGCGATACCTCGCTTTGCTATCTTTCTCTCCCCTGTTGTTAGACGCGTTTCTTGTTCTCTCTTCGTTGCTTCCCTTGTTTAGCCCCATTTCACGATGGGTCTGTGGTCGGTTGCGTCGTTGACCGGTTGATCTTGAATCATTACGGGAAGAATCGTAATCAATGTTCGGTTGTTGGACACTGATCCATTTAGGAGAGGTTAGGAAATCAAATAGCATTTGTGGTCGAGCAATTTTACTTGATATTAAAACATAGATAAGAAGTAGTATAGAAGGAAATGTTTCTAACTATTGCTTTGAGTAAGCCTTAAGTTTTCTTGGAATGTTCTGTCGCAAACAAAAATCGTTCAGAAGAATTTTCATGTGCATGTTATATTTATCAACATTAGGAAGAATAGGTTATAGCATCAAAGTTGTGGCGATATATGTGACTATAAGACCAATAAAATGCAATTCTATTGTATAACCTCTACGTTTATGATTGAAGCAAAGGCATTCACACTAGGTGGTTACTGTTGTATTAGATGGTGTCACCTATCTCCTTGACAGTCTAAGAAAAGAAGATCGGTAGCCCTGAGTATATAATCAGGTATTGCATTTCTTTCTTTTATTTTCGCGATACATTTAAAGATTCTTACGGTAAATTTGCTAACAATCGCTTTTCTATATGTACTATTTTAAGAGACTAACATTTATTGCTCACGACAAACGATTTGTTCTTATTGAAATATAAATATAAGTTTGTTCAAACATAGTTTCCTAGTTAATTTCGCGGGTCACCTGTAACAAATTCGCGAAACACTAGCGGTTCGCGGAACATCGGTTAACTACTTTCACTCATATACCAGGTCTAACGGACGATGAACTTCAACTGTTAAACTATACAACGATGGATTGCACCTATTTAGAAACGAATAAATATGGAAAATAAATAACACCATTGAATAACCGAACCAATTACTCTATTATAGAATCAAAATTGTAAGTTTTTAATACTAATTGTTTTACTAACCTAAAAGAATAGAATTATCTACGAATACTCGTTTAAACATATATTTCAGTGTAAGAGGTTAAGTACCATAGCTGTGTATTATTCCAGCCGACCAAAAGCTCATCGTTCATCCGAAACTATCGAGGACCAGCTTCATGTCCGTTGAAAACGTCCTCGTTTCACTAGCCAGTGAAATCGAATAGCACGGGATCGACGGTAGAATCAGTCACCAGCTGTGGCGAGTTTATCTAATTTATGACGTCGTTAAGGGTTGGTATTTAAACGAGGCTAGCTATTCGCTCGCTCATGTTCCCTGAATTAATCTTGGAATCATTGGGCGTGAGCGGTACCGTCAAATCAACTTACATCTGCTCGTCGCACAGCGCGAATAAATCACGCCCTTGATTCGCTTAAGTCGTTTGCATATAATTAATTATGCCAGGAATAACGATCGATCCTATTCGTTCACCGATTAATCAATTGGCAAGAATTGCAGGATTATTGCACCTTGCGTCTTAAAAGGGAATGGCGAAATGGAAGAAATTAGTACGTGTGGCCATGGTCGCGCGGTATACGAAATAAACGTGTGCATGCATAAATCATGATGAGTCGCGGTTTCGTATAGCTGTACATGTAAGTCGCATGCTTCGGTATCGGCCACTATTATGTAAATCAGCCATGGCACACCATGGTACCCACCCATAAGCGATAAAATATCCGCTATACAAGCCTTCCATTGTGAGGAATTCATAGAACGCTTCGAGATAGGCTAAGGAGGAGGGATAGCGTGGGAAGGGTGTATCCGATCCCTTGTGCAAATCGAGCGTAGGAAGAATTTGTTTAAAAGAATAGGGTTTTCAAGAATTTCCACGTTCCTAGAATCCATTATGATCCATCATTGTGCAAAATAGAAAAATTGAGAAGATTGTAAAATTTTATCTTTTTGCTGTTTTTTGGAAATATATACCATCACAGCAATTCTTAGGTGTATCATACAACCTTTTCTAAATATGCAGTATCAGATTCTTTAATCGTGGGCACTGCAGGAAGATTCTTACCAGAAGATGTATTTGTATTAATATCTGCTGCCAAATTGTCATGCTAAATACTTTCTTCAAACTTAATTTCGATTAAACATGATACTGGATATGATTATCTTCTACTTGTATGCTTTAAATTATCCAACTATTCGTATAATGCTACACGTATAACTTGTATAAGTATTAATTTTGATGTTTTCAGAGAAACTGTTTTCAGTATCCTTCTTCCTGACCTGTCAGAGGGTAGCTCATTGTACCTGTTGATGTTGATTATGTACGTATGTTAGAATCATTTCTTTCGAGAAATGAAATTTATAGTATAAACAGAATTAATTATAATTATAAGTAATTTTTAATTTATATTTCACAATATAGTGAACTAATTATTGTTTCAAGAGACTATTAACTTCATAGGATTGAACATATAATACTATATTGAGCGAATATTTCAGTCATAAAAATTTCATATAAATATAGGAAGGATATTTCTAAATAAAAGCATAATTGATAATCATGATATATCGTTTCCAAAAACATTATAAATTCATTAAATCGTTGCATTCGTGTTGAATGATACATAAACACAAATCATATCTTTGTTGAGTACTGTGATTCTAATTGATTTTCAGAATACAGGTCATTGTTTTTCTCTTTCGACATTGGCATGGTTTCGAAGCCACAGGCCGTGAACAAAGGACACGACACCGGTTTTAAAAACAACAACAACCTTCAATTGTTTAACGCGTGTCCACGTATAAAGGGGTGATGTTCACGTTTACAATATTTCCCTTTGAAACTCTGCAACTTTATCCTCAAACACACACCCCATTGATAATTTCAACAATGTTTAAAATATTTAAAATATTGTATTTAAAATATTTAGTGTGCTAGATGAAAGGTAAATTTATGTAAACAAATTCTATTGTAACATCGATAATTAGATTAAGAAAACGAAGTTTCAATGTTATATACAATTTTTCATAAAATAGTATGTCGTTATTAAAGGACGATAATAAGGGGAGAACCTATGAAATATTGAAATAAAAGGGAAACGTCGTGAGCAGAGGTTTCTTGTAGCTCTCACTGCGAAGAGATTGATTTCAAAACGGTTGTTGACCTTGGACTTGAACACATTTGTGCATGTCGATGGAATTGATGCCATTGATTTTTTTTTCTGCGGGGCTACCGCCGCTGTGAGTCTGCACAGCGAACGAATATAGTTGCAGAGGACCTAAATCTAATCCCGTTCTCCTGACAGTAGCATTTTATTATTTTTATTCGTCCAACTATTTCATATCCATATCAATTTTATTACTGAATTCTATTCAAATTCATAATTATAATAATTGACATAGAATTGAAATGAATTATCAAACACTATAAAAAAAATATATTATTTATTGTGCAATAGAACAATTAGTTAAGCAAAGTTAATTACAAATTTGTCAATTACTAGTATTATTTAAACAATTATTTACGTTCGGAATACATTCTTGTACTCTCTACTGTCTCTGTGAGTAATCATCAAGTTAATACTTTTATTTTCATAATTCATAAAATGCATTTGGTGATACCATCACCACCATTATGCTATATTACTACCATTGTAATTATAATTATCATTTCTATTATATTTCGTTAGCAGTAGAATTAAAAATTATTTTTGCTTGCTTCTATAGCATTTTTACAATATACATGAATTTTTCCTACATATTCCTATTTTATACTGCCAGATTCCATTTATTACATTCCCAATGGCGTAAAAAAGGATCGGAATATACGAAACGAATAGCCCGCGTAAAACGAAGAATGACTGTACATCGATCATGATAACATATTCATTCGAAGATTTTATCCCTTTTTATGCATTTTTATTCGTCTTTACCCATTTTTGATCCAAATGTCAAGTTGATGTCGCAGGTAAGTACAGCAAAACAAGAAAATACCTTTAAAACTACATTATACATATTAAGATCACACAATTTGAAAATTATATACACAACCTTTACACCTTCTACATTTTCTTACATACTATCATACTTTATTGTCTCAGGTTCCCAATCGAAAGCCTACAAACAATTCCGTTTCTTATCTAACCAAACAAAATTCCAGCTTACGAGGATACCTTACCGTTGAATACAAACCGACCGATAACTCATTCCTACTTCAGTAACCCATTTCATACACGCACGATATCATCTTCTCAAAATCCACTTGCCTCTTATTTCCCGAATGCTTCTTTCCCCGAAAGCGTTCTAACCTGCAATAAATTCCGCGGTCTGGCAACGGGCGACACGCTGAACACCGGCAGAGGTAAAATTCGCATTCGTTCGGCTATATCGACGGTGGCGGCGCTGCGTCGCCGCGGCTTCCCCCTCCTCTCATAAATGTAATCCATAAAAAGGATGCTCGAAGGGAACGGTAAGGAAATAGATCAAAACTAGGCCACGCGTGATCGCGCGAATTTACTGCATATTGGCTCGGCTACCTCTCTACTCCCGCTGTTGCGTTCGCGTTCGATTTCGAGACCCCTGACCGATTTGCTTAGCGGTGCTCGTTCTTCAAGGTGGAAACTCAAAGGCCGGGTAGTTAGTCGTTGGTCAACCCTGGTAATTGCGCGTAACCATGGAAATGCCTGTTTGTTTGGGGCTCTTTTGGTCATAGAGGCGAGGGCGCGCGCAGGGTGAAAGGGTATGCTTTTCGAGGCCACTGAATGCAAAGAAGGGTTGCAGAGGGTCGGCCGGAAGTCAAGGACGCATTCACTGACTTCGAGAAACTCGGCCAGCGTACTGGTCTCGTTTTTATTTTTTTTATTTTTTTTTTTCTCCACAGGTTGATGCTGTGTTACGCGTGAAGGGGATGTAAAGGGAACGATAAATGCGTGTCGAGGATGTTTCGACCTTATTCCGTGGATTTTCAGGTTTTTTAAAGATCCCGCAGAGTTCGGTAAGACTTGATTCCTATTTGGTATTTTGGAAATTTTTCAAACGACGTATGTTTCAGGATAAGGGTAGCCTTGCAGGTTTCGATGTTCAGGAAGTATCCTTCAAATGTGAATTTATGAATATTCTCCTTGGCGTTTAGGACTGCCGATGTAGGAGAGATATTTGGAGTTAAGGTAAAAGATATCTGATTAAATAATTCAGTGATGGAGAAATTCTCTTTGCATTTGGTAAGTCGTGCAAAAATGATATACCCTCTTAACATGTTTATATTGTATTATTATTAATTATCCATTGAGCTAATAAATATTAAACATGCCAGTTTCAAGTAGGAAATAAAATATTTCACTGTTTGCAAAATTTAATTCACAAACAAATTAATCTTTATATTGAATATAAGAAAGTTATAATTCTCCTATATTTTGAGAGAAGAAAATTACTTTTTTAATCACTCAGTACAATTCATTGAAGATATTAAATTGTTAGTTACATTGATTGCAAAGTAAAATTGGAGCAATTGGCGAGTTCAATGAAGAAATAGAAATAAATTTTTGTTACAATAATTTTTAATACACTTTTCAGAGATTTATTTACGTTACTGTGGATGGTTAACAAAATTATCGAGACATTCAAATTCCATAGGTCATTTACAGCCGAACGCCACAAGTGAATGCACGAGCGTCACGTATCATTACTTTCAAGAAAGGAACAAATTGTATTTCGCTATTTGGTATATCGATAAGTTCTTTGTGCTCCGATCCCTCGATGGCGGAACATCGGGATACCAGGCAATACATCAATCTTTATCGAGTATTTTCGACTGCGGCACACTATTAAATTACGATTCTTTACCGCTTAAATACATGTTGCTCGTCGCACATACATAAACCTATCGTACCACACGATCGCATTCCTCATTCCCTGTCCTCACTGGATCGTCCTTAAACCGTTAAATCTGTCGGAAACATCGATACTTTTGCATTTATGGTACTTATAAACAATAATCCTTTCATGTACATAATCCTTTCATCGTTTATTAAATCGATCGATCGATTAGTTAAAAAGATAAGTACTTGGGAATTCTAAAACTATCTAAGTAGAATATCAAAGTTGGTTCATAGATTTCTATCACTTAAAAACAATAATCCTTTCGTATACAAAAACATTTTATATTTGAAAATAATCATGTAATAATCTAATATTATTTATTCAATTTCACACGAAATAAATAAAAAAAAAGGAATTCGAAATTTAGCTAAGAAAAATGACAGAGTTGGTTTATAAAATTTCTCCATTATCTCAAAAACAAATCATGCCCAAAAATAATCATCCAAAATCCAATACCAAATCATCCACCAGTGTCAGAGGAACTGTTTTTAACACCACAACAATGATTAAAACGCAATTACATGCAATTTTAATTTAATACATAAACCAACAATTTCAACAAAAATTAATTTTGAAACAGGCTATTAAGAATAACAGCACTAGTCTAACTTCAATCCAGCATCTTTATTATATTAAATCATCTAACATTTTCGGAGCAGCAATTTTCATAATCGCAGGAATGAGCAAAACATAATTATATAAAATTTTAAGCAAGAATAACATAGCCAGTTCACCTCAAATTCATCGTCTTCGAGCGTCAAAATTTTCCACCAACGTTCCTTAAACATGCCCGATAACCATCGAGAGCACAACGACCGTATCCAAGCCTAAGGAAAGGGAGAAGAAAAGGGAGAGAAAAGGATGTTCGTGCTCGCAGTGAGCGCGCGCGCTAATTTCGTATTCGTCCTAGAGGCCTGCGGAGGAATAAGGAAGCGGAGCGTGTCGTTGGCGGGACGAGGAGGGTCCGACGAAGGACCATTGGAAGGGTGAAAAAAAAAAGGAAGAAAAGGGGTCGAAAATGCGTAACGGGTGCGAGAGAGACGGAGCAAGCGAAACGTACAACGCGAAAAGGTTAGGGAAAAAAAGCGGCACAGAGGAAGAAAGAGAGAGAGAGAGAGAGAGAGAGAGAGAGAGAGAGAGAGAGGGGTAAACCGAGGCATCCCCACCCGGTGGGCCATCCGCCCCTGAAAAAAGAGTTAATATTGATCCGTTTTTTTATTTGAGTCACCCCCAGGTTTTTCACCCTCGCTATTTTTTCTTCCCTCGGCTGCAGGGATCGCCAAGCGCGGCCCGCTAGCACGACAGAGACGGAATTAGTGTTTCTATAGCAACTCTCTACCCCGTCCGTTCGTTTCTACGTCCGTCCGTCAGTCCGTTGGTCCGTTCGTCCGTGGAACGTCCGCCGCTACGAATTATCCCTCCTTGATTCCGAGACGTCCCAGCCTTTTACGCTGCTGCACGGTAAGGACGCGAAGACCCGGCTAACTGCGAAGAAATCGCAATGTACACGCTTAGGAGGACCGAGTAGCCCCTGCGTAATGACCCGCCGTGCTTCGCTGCACGCTGGTCCTCTATGATACCGCGCTCTCGCTCGATCGATCCTATCGAGAGTATTTATCGAGAATGTTCGAAAGATCGTGTTAGACATGAGGATGGCTTGCACCGCTTCGTTGATTTGTCAATTCTTTCCAAATGACGATTTTCCATGCTTGTGTATAGTATCGATACGCGATATTTTGGATCGAGAGGTTTTATTCGGGATTTTGGCAGGTTGGGTTGCGGCGCGTTGCAGTTTTTGAGGTGATAATTTTAGAATCACGGCTTTGGTTGTTTCGGTGGTGCAACGTGATGGTCCGTATCAAAAGGTTTAATTCCAGACTTTTATTGGGGATTCTAATTTCGAAACTGTAACTATGGAAATGGAATTTTCTACTTAAGTTTAGGTTAATTACGGATCGTGATAATGCATGGAGGTTCTAACCTTCGAATTTACAGGTTTTGTTAAGAATTAAAGTTAGAACTAGGGCTTCAGGAAATTTACAATTATAGTCTGTGTTGTCCGAGTATTGTGATAGAATTACGATACTTTATTATCTAATTAGATTTAGATTAGAAATTTTACATTAGATTTATTATCTAATTATATTTCTAATATAATTAGAGTCTTGAATATTAGAATTTTACAATTATAATTTTGATTACTCGAATATTAGGGTAATTCGTAATAAATTGAATCTACAGGCCTTATTTAGAATTCTTGAAGGCTAGTTTTCATTAATTTTAAATGTTTTGGGTTATCTTGAATACTTGTAATTTAGAGAGTAAGTTAGAGATAAGAGAAGTCTGGAAATCGTAATCCTAGAATTAAGATTTTGATTATATCACTATCGTAGCAATATAATAGATCGAGCTGTGAAATTTTATTAAGAATTTTGAAAAATCATTTTGGGGTAGTTTTAGATATTTCAAAAACAATAGTTCTATTTGTTTTAATATTACCATCAAGACGATTTTTCATTGCAAAATTTAACAGTTAGGTTTGCAGATGTCTATAAATTCGGATGCTTTTAAACATTTTGAAAATTGTATTATAGTTTTGCTTATTTCGATGTTATCGCTGAAACGAATTTTTTTAGAATATTCGACAGTTGAATTTGTAGATGAATATAGGTTAGGGTAGTTTTAAGTCTTGTTTCGAAAATTCTAATCTTGGTCGTTCGAGTATCATTATAGTGTTCTATCGAACAGTCGGTCGATCGATCGAATTGGGAGAATTTCTTTAAAATGTCGGAGGGTTGATTTTAAGAATGGGGGTGAATTGGCGTGGTTCCATGCGTTGTTTTGGTTATTCGGATACCACGAAAATACTCTGCACTCTCGTGATCGATCAAATCAAAAGATTTTGATGGAACTTTTCAAAAGCTGCTTTTGGGGTAGATTCACGGATGTTTTAAAAATTCTAGTTTTGATAATTTCCATATTATAACGATCAACAGAAAGACTGACTCCTAAAGATTATTTGAAATCCTCGAAAGCTAAGATAGTGGTAGATTTTAACGCGATTTTTGAAATTGAAATTTCAATTTTGTGACAGTTTAAAAATGACATTTGAAAAACAGGAGTAAAATTTTCACAAGAGTTCTTTGTTTCAAATGTCACGTTAGCGAATTGATAAGAACATTACCATACAATAATTTCGAATTATCACCTTTTAGGTATAATTTAATTTCTGAAGAATAAAAGAGATTAACCACTAATAATTTCGATATTCTACCTTAGCTACTACAATACGATTAATCGTGTACTTCAAAAATTTTCCCAAAATAATCGACTAAAAAGAGAAGGCATTAGAACTCAGTCGAAGGTATAGAAGAGACGCAAAATCGGCGCGATAAAGCTGAGAGAAATAACGATAAATCACAGCGGTTCCGTGATCCAAGCACGCAATAGGGATCATTTATAGGAAACTGATAGACGCGTAAAATCTTACCCCGTATCCGGTATACGCAGTTTTCTTCCGGCTCGAATGCAGCCTCGCGATTCGGTAGAGTTAAATTCACCCTAAATCAGGAAATATGAAGCTCCTCCGATCGTGCTTTTCGTATATATTCTCGCGGGAGGGTTGGTTCCGTGGAATATCCTTCAGACTGGTAAGTCGATGCATATTTCAGAGACTCAGCCACTCTTTGTTCCGGAATATGCTCTGGGCGAGCGTTCCTCTTCTCCTCTCTCGTTCTTTTGCATTCCCTTTGACCAGTTCCCTCCAGCCTAATAACACCCTTTTACCACTCCCTTTCTCTTTCTCTCTTCCTATCTCTCTCTATCTCTCTCTCTCTCCTTCTGTCTTCTTATTTCTCTCCTTCTTTCTCTTTCTTTGGTACCCTGGAATCTGTTTAATGCTCACGATATCGGCTCTTCTGTGATGAAAGCGGCCCCAGAGTTTTTCAGTCTCGCGCAGTCCACAAAATCTAATTCACAAAGGAGGAGATAACCTTTTAAGCAACGCGTCGAAGTCGATGGTCCCCGCAGTGTGACATCTCTGTTTGCATTCCTCTGTCCTTCTCTATTTGTTCCTTATTTTTTTTCCCTTGCTCCTCCGGTGAAATACTCGAAGCTGTTTGTACCGTTAATTGTGAAACAAAGAGAAAAAAAGGTAACCAGGTCTTGTCGGTTTGTTTGAGAGGAAAGGAGGTTGCAAGGTGCGGCGAGGTATCGATTAATGAAGCATCGGGGAGAGGAAATGGTCTTGTCCGAGCAATTTTTGGGATCATTGTTCTATGGAAATGTGGATATCAAGAGGTTGTGCATGTATAATTTGTCCCGGGGAAGGATAGAATTATTCTGTAGTAAAATTGTCCTTTTGAATTTCTGATCATCGATTACTCTGTATTTAGAGTGGTAGAGGTTACGTTATATAGAGGTATCAAGTGGATCATGCATTGTTTGATGTATTGTACTTTGTATTTTATCAATTTCCAGTTTATTAATTTATATTTTATAATTTATTAATTTGCAACTTCTACCTGGCCAATTTTTATATTTTATTAATGTATAATTTTTACTTTAATTTTGTCTACCAAGTAGTCAACAGACAGGTAACATCTATAATCAATATACGTAAAAGCAGGCAAGTAAGTACATTAATTAGACACGTGTTAAAAGTAACTAGGCGATAATAAGGACCCTTTCATCTTTTTCAACCAACTTAAATACACATTTTTATCTCTATATTCCCGAAATAATCTATGATTTCGTTCATATAAAAATATTCAAAATTGCAGGAGTCACAGCCCACCATCGACGTCGCTGTATTCCTAATTACCAACTCGTGATTCCACCACATAAGCAGCAGATCCATCCACGGAAGGTCCAAAATGAAATTGCACATGGAAAGCTCGCCATCGGTTCGGGTCAGCGTTTCCATCTCGTGGAATTCGGTTAGTGTAACGCGATAAAGAAACTCGTAGGTCCATTCGGTCCCGATTCTTATGGGGGTGGTCTCCTTGCACGGGAGCCCGGTTGCAGGCTGCAGGGGTTACTTTCACGGGGGTGGATCTCGAGGGGTTTGACAACCCTTGGCGGTGTCACCTAAGCGGCGAACCCCTTGGATCGTTTCATGTTCGAATCCTCGTTTTTACGAGGGCCGAGCTTACATTTACGCGAAACTTTGTGGAAGCCAGCGGCGTTTCCCACAGCTACGTGATTGCGTGGCCAAACTGCGTTGTAACGCGTCGAGATGTCTTTAAAATACACGTCTTTACGATGTCTCTTGTGGTTCACAGCCTTTTCCAGGCTTCTTCCGTTGACTCGTGCGGTGAATTCGATCGGACACCGATCGAACGATGGATGAGGGACACAGTAGACGTCTCGCGGGGCGCTGCAGGCTGAAGATGAATCTGAGAAACGTTTCACTTGACTGGTATGAATTATTCTTTCAGTTTCTGATTGCGAAAATGTGGATTTGACGAGTATTGTCATTCGATTGGGAATTATCGTTATCGTTGGACGAGGGTATTTTTGATAACCTTAATTATTTATGAATATTTCTTCCATTTTTATGCAAGGGCTCATTTTTCTTTGGAATTAAGATTAAAATAGTGGTGAAAGTGACTTCTGGGTTGCGGTGTTTTTGGAAACTGGTTTTGGCGAAATTAATGTCGACTTTTATCGAGGTTTACCTGTGTAATTATATACATTCCCTTTCTTTTTTTGTTATAAAAATATAAATTTGATGAGTATTGTTTTTTAATTAATGGGAGTATTATAGCATTTATATCGAGGCTCGTTTATTTTTAACATTATGATTTAAATGGAAGTGAAAGTAATTTTAAATTGGTTTCAGATTTTTTGTTGTTATTGGGATAAGCCCCCTGGTGAAATTAATGTTGATTATTATGCGGTTTATATATGTAATTATGTGTACTGGTCGATAATTGCAGTGTTAAATACGAGATAGGTACAGGGAACGATAATAATTCTTTTTTGACATTAAACCCAGCATGACCTGTCGTTTAATCGATCAGACAATTTAAATAGATTCCACATGGATTTCAAAATGCTAATTAACTAAAAATTCTCGTATATGCCACAATACTACATTATTCCTTAAAACAAAATAAAACAAAAATTTACAACAACGTCCTACCTCAAATTGTCTCCGCTCCGCAAAAAAAGAAGTACGAAAATGAAAAAAGTCCATCGAGTTCAACGATGTGCATTAAAAAATTTCAAGTCTCAGTTTCTAAAAGCTGATACTTCCTAAAAAAAAAGGTTTCGAGAATAAATAAAAATCGAAAGAAGTGAAAGTAAAAAAGAAGAAGAAAAATTCGCAATGAAATCATAAGTGATAAACGGTACGAATTGTCCATCAGCCTCGAATGGTGTCCAACAGTTTCCATTGGTTCTCCGATATTTGGTGCACGACACGTATCCGATGGGCATTCGTTATGCATTTTCATCGTAAACCAAGTTAATGCTCATTGGTGGTGCTATTTCCGTGGTTAACCGGAACGATTCGGTCTGGAACGTGGCACCTGTCACTTAGAAAGCTGGATCCTCTGTGGGCATTAGCGGACCAAGATGACAGGCGATAAATGTACACACGTATACACACGTACACCTTAGTAAAGATAGGAAAGCAGGTGAAAAAGCAATGGTGGACTCTGGTAACTAAGCGTCCTTCCGATTTTATCGGATGAATTTTCTACATAAGCGGAAACCCCAGGCTTCTCTTTAAACTCGGCGAGCGGCGCACACGTTTCGAACCTAATTTCCTGAGAGCGTTCACGACGTCCGTGCCATCGAACCTTCTGAACCAATTTCTTAGATTCTCGACTATTTCATGTCTCTTTTGTTAGGGTGTTACTATGAGACATCTTCTGATTTCTTTTGGAAATTCGGCCGGGGACCTTCTGTACCGATTTTTAGAGTCTCCACTACTGAATATCTCTTAGAATGTTTGGCACTGTGGTAGATTCTTCGATTTCTTTTGGAAATTTGTTTCGTGTAATCAATTTTGATTAAGGATTGGTAATAAAGAAATAGTGTTAAATTGATTAGTTGAAGATCTGAGACTATTCTTTCGAGAGTGTTCGTATTTCTCATCTCTCTATATCTCCTCGAGTGTTTCACAAGGATTTTCTTTGTCTCCTCTTTTGGAGACACTTTTGATTCTTTTCGTAGTCTAGTTGTTTAGTATTCTACATTTCTAAGTCTGAAAAGAATTGATATCTAAATATTGACATTATCAAGCAATTGGACTAGAGATTGGCTAGAAATGAGTAATAATAGTAATAGCGATATCAAAGTAATATTTAAAGTATGAAAATCTCGCATAGCGCTTACCTCGATTTCATTCGCTGTAATGTCGGAATCGATTCGTGACGCGGGCCTGGCTGAAGGTCACGCGACTTGGGTCTAGCGATTTTTTGACTGGTGGCAAAAGGATTCGCCATATGGTCCTCTACTTATCGTTAGATGTGCCACGAAAAGCCGTGGAGCATTCGACTGCCGTGAGGCAACGGTGCTTCGAGGAACGAGGCCCATTTATTTGGCGTGTGCTGTATAATTAGGACTCGAGAGCCAGGGCCTCACCGGACCAGCTCATTGTCCTTTTTCTTTTCCTTCTTTTCTTTCTTTCTTTCGGCTTTTTTTCCCTCCCGCTAGCTGGAAAACGAGTTTCGAAAATATATCGCCGGCTACCCGTGCGGTCGTTCGAATTCGGATCCGCCACTTCTCTGTCGTCCACTCGGAACGCGCTTCCGGAAGTGTCCGGTCATCCGATAAATGAAACCATGTGGTCAAGAAGTGTACCGTATTTCTCCTACTTCTACTTGGTTTTTTGCTTCTTTAAGGGGTATTATCGATGATCCCTCCAATTAACGAATATCTGGAATTTTAATGACTTGTAGACCATTTTTCTCGATTTCTGTTATCTTTTTTTCATTTTTTATACTTTATTTTATTTCACAGGTTGAATCGACGATCTTTCAAGCTAAAGAATCGAAATGTTGGGAAGTTTTATATTATTTATCTTTCTCTTTTCTTGAGCTAGCAAAGACTCGAATTTTTGATATTTATTCCATATTTCTTCTTTCGTTTCATTTTCATATTCTTTTTCTTCTTTCTTTTTTGTAACTTTAACTTTTTAATCATTATTGTTGACGTTTATTCAAATTAATGAATATCGGGATTTCGAGAATTTCTTATTCTTTAATCATTATTATGGCGAGAAAACCATCGTCGACTATTTGAGCTGAAAAATATAAGAAACTAAAAAATATTTAGCAATTTTGTGGTATTTTCCTTTATCTTTTTGTTAATATAAATGTGGCATTAATTATTTAGTAATTGACAATAATAATTAATTATCATTAATTGTTATGTAAATTATTTATATATTGCTGTTAATAGTGCCGTGCATTTTCGATAGGTATATGAAACATGTATGCAGGTATTAAAAGCAAAGTAATTATTTTATCATACGTAATTAGTACCTCACGTTTTCAATGATTTAAACCACCGTCAATTTATCTCAAACGTTCATCAAAACGTTTCAATTTTACAACGATATAGAAACGTTTACATATTTACAAATATTTATAAATAGATTTACAAATACGTATGTTTAACACGTCTTGTTACACTTTAAGAAAACACGTATAAAAAAGAAATTCGATTTTCGAACCTTCCAAACGAGAATACCGTCTTAAGCATCGTTCGTATGAAAATCGGACTTAATGCCGTAAGATGGAAGTCTCGACTGTGGATCGCCGTTTCGTGAGACGTTCGAAATAGCCATGTCTATCGTTCTCTTTTTCCTTTTCTTTTTTCATTGTTCCTGAGCCATATGTCGGGAATAAAGCTGACTTCCGTAAAACGGGAAGTCATTTAAATTTAGGCTGTTTACGGAATTTAAGAGGCGAACCGAAACATGGGGTGGAGAGGGTGACACGCCGCTGCGACTAATATATTCCAATTCTACGTCCATTTCGAGCTTCCAGGAACTACCAGGGATCATGTATTTTTAGTTGCTTGCACTAAAATGTCGTCTCGACTTTTCGTTTGATCAGTCAGAACGATGATGCTCGCGAATATTTGATGCAAGACATTTCTTCATTTTTGTTTATTCCTTTAGATTTCCTTGTTGACGTTGATCCTGTGCATGTACTGGTTGGAACTGTCGCCAGATTTTTTAGGTTATGTGTGGTCACGATAATTTAGTACGATTATTTTTGGTGTAAATATGCTGCGGTGACTAATGGCGGTGTTTTGATAGAAGTTTCGCGTTGATGGATAAAGATTTTGTTAGAAAATTTCTAAATTTCTTATTTTCTCTTATTTCTTCTCTATAAAATATACAATTTTTCTTAATTTTTCATAGAGTTTACAATAAATTACACATGCACTAATTTCTGTAATTTAGGTATGCAGTATTCAAAAACGCAACTATTAACCAATTCAAAAAGAAAAATGAAAAATCTACAAAATTTTAATTCTCATAAATATCCACCAAATCTACACCACCCAAGAATATAATATTTAAACACGCCCCTATGAATTAACCTAAGAAATAACAACTGAAAATCCATAAATATATCAATCCCCATAAACCTCCATCAAATCCAACATACCCTCTCCATAATCAAAATTGTTTCTCCATCTCACTCTGACTAGCATAATCTAAATATACAATATTAATATTTAGATCGAGGTTAATTAATTAATCAAAAAATTGAAAATCAAAAATTCGTTATGCACTAACCCCCATAAACCTTCATCAAACTCACCTCGTAATGTAAAGAAACAATAACTCCCTACTCCAAATCACCAATGATCATCGTACCCCGGTGTTCCAACGCTGTAAGAAAATCCGGTCGCTTTTCCACCTTCCCAATAGCCAAAAATCCAGCAACCAAAGGTACACAGAGTTATGCGTGCCTGGATTTCACGTAATTTCGGGTTTCTGCCGTAAATGGTATCGCATTTCTTTGGGGCGCTGCATCGGATTGGCGCATTGTCAACGGTGGGCCACCTAAGGGCCAAGGGTGCCACAGTCCAGAATCCCTTTCATCCCTCTTTCTTCGTGGCAGCACGCGCGCTCTGGTCTCCATAAAGGAGCGTTTTTCTTCTTTTTTCTTTTTTTTTCTCCGGAGCAGAAAGACAAAAAACGTAGAAGCAAGCGGAAGAGGGGCCAGGTTCTCCTTCTGCCTCTGCGTCCACGTCGCTTTTAGAGGGACGCGTGGCGTGCACACGACGTCGTTTATTTCACGTCCTTACCCTCGCCATCGTGCACCGATGGAAAATTTATGGCGAACTAGTTGCACCGCGTTTCACCAAAATTTCCTCGCCGGCCTGTCTCCATTAGCGTCCGCTTGACGATGCTTAGAGATCTCTTCGAATATCGCTTAAGGGGGGACGTCCATTAGCAATGTTGGGACACCGACGCTGCAAACTTATTGGGTCACCCTTTCTTAGGGTATTTTATTTTTTTCTCTGTTTCTTGAAAGAGGAAAAGGTTGATTGAGCGATGATTTCTGGTGACCTTGGGGTGTTTGGTGAAAGTGGGGGTAGGTTGTCTGCTTAATGCACTTTGAGAGGGTGCTTGATGGGAATCAGAGGTGTTTAAGTCTGTATAATGAGACTTTTGCTTGGAACTGGGGTTCATGCTGATGACAATACTATTATACAACAGACCAATTATGCCAAATATTAGAGTAATAATTTACTCCAAATATTATAAACGAGAAAAACGAAAAAATTACCTTACTCATGATACGTTTCAAAAATGAATTATAAAACTCTTTTGATCTGCATACAAATCAACGTAGGAAAAAACAAAACAAAATACCTCGAAGCAAACACAAACTATTTCCAATTTAATTATCCATTAAAAATCAATAGAGGAATGATCCTCTTCGACCCTAAGGCACGTTTTCCATTGTTGCGTGCACTTACGCTTTAGCTTACGTATGTTTACCTACTTCGTGTCTACTTATACTTCAGGTAGCAACATAGCGGTCCAGAGACCTTCGAGTTTTCCGGAGTCTGACCTCGAAAACCTACACCCGACGCGATCTAAAAGGAATGCACATCGTTTACCTCGGAATTTTCTCCATGCATAGGGTTTGTACTTTACAAAAGCCTCGCAGCGTCAACAGGGAACAGTGTCTACGTTCTTCCGGAGGTAAACAACCGGTTGTCCCCAAGAGGAATAAGAAACGCGATGCAAAATTTAGCATGGAAATTGAAACTGGTGCCATCGTTCCTTAGGTCTTCGGTAATTATCAGAAAAAGGCAATAATATACGCTTGTCGCATCAGGTATGGCATTAGGCAGCATTTTCCTACGAAAATGGAAGCCGAACCCTTTATAATCAGCATTTTACTTGGTAATGAGGAAGGAAATTACGATCGAGCAGAGTTTCATTATTTTTTTTTCATTTCCAACTGCGAGCTGGAATTAATAGTTGCTATAAATTGACTGTTTGACGCCGATATGTTGGTGTGGTAACAAATGAGAGATAGTATGGTGATGAGAGAATAGAATAGAAGTTGTATAATATTATATTATTAGGTAGTAACTCTTGGATAATTTAAGATTCACCTTTTCCTTGCTTTCTATATGTTTTATTCTTGACTTCTGATGTGTAAAATAACCCTATAGGATGTTTCATTTACATTGACTACTTGGATATTTTCAGAATTATTTACGACAAAAATATGTTATGTTACACATTGAAACTGAGATACCGTCTAAATTCATGATTTTTTGTTAGTAATAGCTTAGTACTATTTTACTATTTCCACATATTTAGTTCTTTTGATAAATTATGCATTTAATTTCAAATAACGTACACTTATAAAACAAATATTTACAATTTTCAATTAAAAACCTGTGTTTTCTATGAAAACTGTTTCCTGCGTAAATTTTGGGACATCCATTACATATGTGTATATGTAACGAGAAATTATCTTCGGCGAAAGGTGGTGGCGAATGGAAAAGTTGAAGAAAGTCCGATCTAGACAGACAAATAGGAGATTTCGAGAAGGAAATTCGCGCTGCCGGATTTCACCTATCCACCCAGCCAGACACGATCCGCTGCATCTGCCACGTGCCCCCACATTACGGCATAATGTGTCACTGTGCCACGGGCTGCGTTCTCCCCTTCCCGCACTCGAACGATTTAACAGCGCCGCCAGCAGCCACTCTAGTCTCCACGCGCCTTCGTCGTGTGTGGAATCCTAGATTTTGGAAACTCGTCGAATTGAATGGCGCAGCTGAATGTAGCTCGTGCAACGTCCCTGCTAGAGACCGTGGAGAGTAAGTGGAAGCGAGACGGAGAGGGGCATTTTTTCGGTATCCACCCCTTTTCATCCCTCTCGTCGTTGCATCTCTTTCTCCTTCTCTATTTCTCTTCTATATTTTTTCTTTTCTCCTCTCGTCTCTTTTTTTCCGTCCTCCTGCAATATCGGTCGGTCGCTGTTGCAAGATGCAACCTGGGATGAGTTGTGAAAATATTGACGCTTTGTGGGCCGCGACAGTTTATTCGGGTCCTCGTCTCGCGGTCCTTCAACGGGATAATAGACTCTGGATTTTATTGACGCGAAGCCGGCAAATATCGATGGATCGATGCTTTCTCTCGAATCCATTAACTTCACCATGGTATGTATGCGCGTATGGTATATAGCACCGTGATGGTCGATTTCACGTCGATGGACTGTTTCAGAGAGAACATTTGCCATGGTGAGTTTCCATGGTAAATGAAATGCGTCGACGCCCTGAAAGCGAGGAGCAGTTAAAATGTTTTTAGTTCAAAGGTTTAACGATTCGAATGCTGGATGTTGGGGAGGCACTTACTGGATATGATTATTCTTGTAATTGTGGACAATATCGGCTAATTGAACAGTGATTATTGCTCTTTACGTGCTGAATTGAACTGTAATGATCATTGCTGAAATGGAATATTTATTCCTCTATTGCGACAGATGCAGATCGTTGTTAATGAGAATACAATACTTACCTGGTTATTAAGCCTTTCATTTTTTACTATAGATATTTCGTGATAATTATTAATAAGTGGAACACTCATCTTTCTGTGAAAGTACTTTGGAGGGTGTGGTCCAATTTAATACTGATCATTGTTATTGACAATACTATACTTACTTTTCTATTGACTACTGTCGATGTTGAGGGAATATCGATTCGTCTATCACCTGTAAAAATTACTGCTATGGACAGAACATTCTAAGTATTATAAGTGTGTTAAGTGTTGCATATACTTATTAATTATTGTTAAATTATTATATATTTCATACTTATATATATTGTATTTCCATAGTGCACAAGGTATAGAATATATATAGGTATGAAAGGTATAGGTATAAGTATAGAATTATAATAATTATTCCTATACTGCACACCCTGCAAATTATCAAGTGAATGTTTCATTATTAACCCTTTCAAGAATACGGTTCTATGGCCAAAAAATTTGTGAAAACTATATCGTGCAAACGATATGACACACATAGTAACAAGAATATTCCAAGATTACATCAGTAAAATTAGAAAATAATCCAACGACATAAATGATATTTACGATAAACATTTATCGCAGATATGAGCCATGGTGGCGCTAGTGAGTTAAATGGGAAGTCGTCTTAAGACTGCCGACGCTTACGTATGAAACGGGTAATATTTTATTGCATATATAAAATAAATAAATGATTTTCCTATTTTCTGAACTCTCATAATGATAATACTTACCGGTTACGATACTCTTCCACACCCATAGCTAGTGAACTGACAAAGGACTTGGAGGGAGCCATGTTGGCTGTTGGGTTAGACAGACGTGGCAGTAAGAAAATCACGAGAACGATTAAACAGTGAGTTTTTAATAATAAAAATATTTTGACAGACCAGTCAACTCGTTGGGAACATTCATTACAATGAGTGGCGGTGGTATGCGGTATGATCGCGAGAAAACGCGGTAGAGGCTCGTGGTGAGAGTAGAGAAAGAGGGGGGTTTGGTGGTTTGGAGGATTTCGTAAAATTACAAGTAAACACCATATGATACAAAGGATCTTTTCCTCTTCGTCTTTCGTATCTCGTACAAGATAGGAATTCGACAATTGGCAGCGATAGCGCGGGCATGATCATGACGATGACAGTAATAATAATAATAATAATAATAGTAATAATAATAATAATAATAATAATGATAATAATATAATAATAATAATAACTACAGGTAGAGTACTATGATTAATTATATTACTTAAAAAACGGTCTATATTCGTATTTGTACGCGCAATATCTCTCTTTATAATACCCCGTCAATTTCTTACATTATTTCTTTCCTTCCTCTTTCCTTTCGCATCGCCTCTTCCTCCTCTTTCCTCCTTAATCCACATTAGTCTCTTTCTTTTTCTTTTCCCTTTCCCTCTTCCTTATCTATTTAGGAATACTATTTAAAATCAGTCTTGTGGTTGAGATATATTAGGTGTCTGGTGAGGTAGTGTCAGTTTCATAGTATACATCGAGTGCCACTTGATTCGCCGATACGCTGTGCGTGTTTCCAAAAAAATCACAAAGTTTCCATCGATCGTATACACCGATGCGTAAGCTAACGAACGAGTCCTGTCTATTCGTTTGATCTCGCATGGTAAGACGAGCACGTACTTACCGACACTTTCCGCGGATGCATATTCGTGGACACGGTTCTTAAATATCTTCAAACAGTTTGCTAAGACGGCCGGTCAATTTCGCGAAGTTCAACAGACACGAGTGTGACGTGACACGCAATAGCGATTCTGTACTGGTGACGCGATGTGATTTGGCAGGTTAGGTTCGTAGCGACGTAGCGTACAATGACGCGTAGAGGCGCGATTGCACGGTTGCATAGCAACATTAAGCCCCGTTCATACTGGCAATGATGCGTCTCACACGAGCGACGTCATGTGATTCGGCAAATTTAATTTCTACCGATGTAGATAAGCGTGTGATCTCGTCGTTAGGATTATGAAGTTTGATGCACAGACAAATACATCTTGAATCGTAATTCTGCAGCGATGACGTTGCGTGATTTCTAGGGTTACGTTTTGACTATGCAATGCACACAAGCACGTATTATCTAGTCGTTAAAAATATAAAATCCGGTGCATACGGGTAGCCATATCTTTTCGACTTTGCTGTGATCATGCTAGATTCTTGGTGCATATCGAGTATATAAATCTGTTGCTATATTTATATTTTCACTACGATGCAATATAAGTGCGAAATTGCAACAATGTCGCATCATTAGCACGTGTGAAATCGAAGTACATTCCGCAACGATAGTTTGCACGTTTCGTGTGTCCGTGTCTCAACTTCGTCGACTGTCTGAAGATATCCACCATGTGCGAAGACATGTCTGCTGACAGCGTTTGTAAATCGGTATTCATAGTAAAGGTCGGTTTACATTACTCGTTCAGACATTCGAGTTCAAATTTAATCGGATATTAAATTGAATTTAGAGAAGTTTATAACAACCACCAAAAAATTTGAAGATTAATTTAAAAGAAATTTTTCTCGAACCCCTAGCATCAAACTTCACGCTTTCATTTCTATTCTAATTGTTTTATTTATAGTCAACGTATCTAAAAAAGAAATTTACTATAAAAAGAAAACAAAATTTATTTATTTAAAGAAACTTACGTAAATCCATTTTCATATGTGTTTCGATTTAATCGCGAACACTTGTCTGAACTGATAATGCGTAGTAACCCTAAGACTCGTTGCGTCGCGCGCCGCCATTACATGTCGACGATCGAGTATCCATAAGAACGCGCACAACGATCGCTATTTCGAACCGGTACGCGCATCAAGCGCCTAATCTCAAGTGGCCTTCATACCTTTAATTAGAGTAGCGAGAATATCGTCCATCCGTAATACCGCGGAACAGTGTTAATCAACGTTTAGTAGTAGTTTATAGGCATAAAATTTGAATTTGTACCGTGTGTGTGGCCGCGTTCGCGCGCCCTGTTCGAACAGTTTTCGCGTGGGCGACGCCCATGATCGTTTGGACACCACAGACAGAGAAGATCGCGCGAACGTTCGACCGGCTCGTGCATACGTGATTAGCGTCTGCGTTGACTGTACAAAATTATAACTATATACGTATAGTTCTAGTTACATAGATATACAGAGAAGTATACACCATAGGTACATAATTGTTAATCGAGTATTCGAGCGATAGATGGGGACTCGAACACGTTCCTTCGGGCGTGAATTTTAAGAATGAATGATCTCTCGCGTTCTCGCATAGCAATCGCGAGGATTAATTACTTATACCGATTTATCGTAATGTACAGTGTATTCGAGTCCCGTCTGATCCCCAGTTTCTTTTCACGGTACACATCGTATTCGATACAACGTTATAATTTGACACAAACATATAGCAATTATATGTATACATATGTTCTTTTTCCCTTGCACATTAAGATTAAAAGGACAACAACGATAATGATTATTACGACAGTATGTAGGACAAGCGATAATTCTATTTTAAATACGATAGGTACTCGACGCGAGACTTCCATTTCTAACATCAATCCTTTCCATCCTATCTCGTGTTATTATTCGGTGATTCTGGTCTGTTTACAAAGAAACATAGAAAACAATTGGCCACGTGTCACCGGGCCCACAGGAACGTAATTTCACCAGTATCATTCGGAACTAACAACCATTAATTAGGAATCGATATTTCTTTTCAAGGTACGTGTGTTTTAAAAATCGTCGTCGAGTAGAATTCATAGTGCATGAACGAATTATCGAGTTCGATTGCGTCTCGTTGCGTCAGTTTACTTTTTCGCAGTGTTAGTTCTAGTTTTATCCGCACGCGGCGTTGGATTCTACCGAACGACGCGGTGAGTATACAAAACTAGGATAATTCGCCTCTCGTTACGCTATTAAACCTGCGTTTAAATTCGATCGTCCAAGCAACGGATCGATATCCCGTAAACAGAATCGACGAGCGTACCGTGCCTTGGCTTTGGCCATAGAAAGACTACTTTTCTTTCTCGTGAATATTAATAAATATCCACTTGATGTGATATAACTGTACAAATAATAATGAGGAACATGATATTATTGCAGCATTGCGTGGCATGGCGGAATCTATTTTTAACACGTTTGTTTTCACACATTCATGGTGTTGGCGAAGCTCTGTATCTTGGGTTAGATATTCGTGTCGGTGATTGTAAAAGTGGCCTGAGTATTTCGATCTTTAAGAATAATTTTCTGCTTTTCACTGAACTTTTCAATTCTCGATTGTCTTTTGAAAATAGACGAAACAACGAGTCATGAAAATATTTAATTATAATATTTCTTTTTCATTCCTTCACGTTTCGTTTGTTTCGAAATGACGAGGATTTGGTAGAACTCTGAATACAAGTAGAACAATTATATTAGAGTATTTTTGGCGAGAGGAAAATAACCGTTCTTAATTATTCGATTCAGTCTGTATGTATATCGAGGAATATCGAGTTCACTTAAGACATTTTAATTTCTATCGATTATCATTTATGAGACACAAAACAGGTTCATAACTTTTGGTTTTTAATCATTTGCATGTTAACCCTCTATAAATCTATGTAATTTATAACCTAAATATATGCATATATTTTTTATTAGTCGAATTTTTATTTTCATATTTAACATTGCAACAATTGTATACTGTATATTTAGTATCTTTTCTAATTCATATATAATCTATTACTTTCAGTCATCTCAAAATAATTTTCAGTATCATCAGTTTCATTTAATACCCACAAATATATTTCAAATAAATGTGAAGGAAGAATAAGAAAAAATTATTTTTCTTCGGCCTTACAAAAACAAATTGTTTCTTTCCGATTATAGAGGGTTAACCAATTCAGGAAATGCAAATTACAATACGATCTATTTAGTATACTAACCACCATAAATCACTGTTGCAAGAATAATAGACCCCGGTATAACGTGGGTGATATAAGACGGTATATCACTATACCGTGAAAATTATGTTAATCATCTACGTTTGTAAACTCATATACCATGCTATACAAACTCAAGTTATACGGAGATCTATCATAGAATCATTCATCAAGTGCAATCACTTTCACGTATATTCACTTCTGGAACTGCAAATATGACTCGATAATTACGACAAAAGTGGTCACAAAAGCTCGCGTTGATCTCCAACGACAACATTGGTCCTTCACAAATATATATATATGTATATATATGTATACATATATAGATATTGCTATTAGCATAAACGAATATAGGTAAATTCACTTGGAAAAGCGAATCGAGGTATCGTCGTCTCGAGGAATGAACGGTACGCTCGTGGAAAAAGCCTGCGCCTTGCGATACTTCTTCCCGTATAACTTTCATCCTCTATATCGCTTTATATCGAGGGTGGGGTTCTCTATATATACAATACGATTAGATTCGGGGTGGTTTTTGCCTTTTGCCGGGGTACGAGGTCGGGGCCTGCTGACCTCTGTCGCCGTGCTCGAATTACTGGTCGATGTCGAAATCAATTAACGTCTATCTACGAGACGAACAAAAGGAGAACTGAGAAATACGAGATATGTATAGATAGAGAAGAAAGTCAAAGGACAATCGAATTAAGACGTATCTATGTTGCAAGAACATCTAGAAGCCAAACTGATATACCATTTGTCATTTCTTAGGGTCATTATCTGTAGGTATATGATTACAGTTTTTTGGGAGACAAACGAAGACATAAACGAAGTACTCTCGTTGACATAAATCAACGCAAATTTACTTTCAGTCAGCTCTGAAAAATTTCAGTTCGCTAATTGGAGGTACATTATTCACGTACAATTTCTTGGTAAACGAATGATTCACTTTAATTAGTTCGTATGATTATAAACGAGAAAGATTCAAAATAAAATTCTAAGAAGGTCAGAGATATATTATTAAAAGGAAACACAAGTTCCAGAGTAAACCCAAAAAATTAGATTAGAAAATTTCATCGCTACTCTAACAAAATTAAACTGTAAAAAACAATGAAGATTTCTGAAATCTCAAAATTTTGGAGTAAATTAAAGAACAACTATGTTTCAGATACACTCATTATTCTACAATTTTTCAGTTCACGGAGTCGATCATGTTTGGCTCCTGAGTAGTTCATAGACCTTTAGGTCCAGTGCAAATGAAAGACACGATGTGGATTCAGAATTGGCACTGATGACGCCAAGTTTGTATTTCTAACGATGCAGTACACTGAAGCACATCTAATACCGGAACTGCACTTGCAAACTGCTTCGCTGGAAATACAAATTCAAAAGTTACACAGCGTCAACACTACAACTAGGACATCTCATCGCTCATCTGCATCACCTAGTTAGAAATAAAGGAACAAAGAAAAAATGAACAAATCCAGACCACATACTACACGTGCATATGTATCGTATGATTTTGTGGTTTTATAATTTGAGCTGTATTCTTTCGCTGTTTTCAAAGAGGAACAACAACGTTTTTGATTATATAGAAAGGATGTGACGTTTCGCCGGAGAGAGCTCGAGAGACGTCTGCCAACACGTGTATAAAAGGGCGAGAACGCGCGGTTTCAAAGAGGGAGGAACAGGCAAGTGGGCTGGAAAATGCTTCTCGAAAGCTTGGAACGTGAATAACGAGTGAAAAGTGCGGATGAGCCGGGACCTTCGGGTAAGAATGTGGCGAAAGTATAACGCAGCAGGGTCGGAGTCTGTTTCCCCGATGTGTTCACGACGAAGTTTTCACTTTCGGGGAGGGACAAAATGGCCATTGGTTAATTTCGAAAGACCTTTCTTCTACGTCGATTCGGCACCCATTGTTTCTAATAATAGAATCGTTTTTTGGGTTCCTAGCTATTTCGAAATTATCATTTCTTTTATTTGGGTAGTACTAAACCAGTATTACTATGGTGGCAATAGAATGACATGGAAAGTTGGTTGAAATAAAGCAACTTAAAAGCAATTCAAACTGCTGCAAATATCTGTTATCAAGGTAAGGATAAGAGATATAAAATTTGTTTTATGATGTCAGATTTGTGAGAAATTGATTTCTGAAGTTACATTGACAGCAAGCTGGAAAGCGAATATAATCGACGAAAATTCACGTCAGTGTAAGGCAGATGTACGATTAAAATTGAACGAACTATCATTCTTCTGTATATTGGATAATTTTGTACCCTAACTATCCATACGATTTACTCATCACGAAACACGAAAAATCGAAAGATATTAACACCTTGCCTAAAAATAAAGGAACCACAGAAATCGTGACGGGTTCAAATGAAGCTTGGCTTAACTGGGAAAATGATTAATAAGATTATCAAAATCTAAAATGAATCCACTGAACATGCATCTTTTTAAATTACATCAAGACTCCGTTCTGCACTATTCGAACACGTTTCGAAAGTGTTTAATGGGCATAATTTACCTAGACGATCAGCCATTCCAGGACTACCTTACGCCAAAAGACCGCAGAGAGAGAGAGAGAGAGAGAGAGAGAGAGAGAGAGAGAGAGATCTTCAACAAAATCCTCAAACGAAACGGGGAACTGTCCAACGAAGAAAATCGTCCTTCGTAACAGCCTTGTTGCCTCTGCTTCTCTCGCCACGAATCGAATAGAGGTGAAACGAGGGCAATTTGGGTCCCCGACACCCGGTTTCGAGCGATATTTGCACAAAATGCAGACTTGGAAACCTCCCTCACTCCTCTCCATTATTCCATCCACTCCCTTTTGTGCCGTAGCGAAGACCCAGAGAAGAGGTATACACGCAGAAGCTAGCCCAGCTCCTTCGCCGATGCTCGAGGATCGGGGCCAGCCAGACCCGGAAGAGGGAGTTGAATGACGTTCCACGGCCACGAAAACTGTCCCGGGACTGACCCATGGAACAATGAGTCGATTCGACCTCGACGATGAAATTTGCATGCCGACCACCGTTGGACATAAATCAGAGGACCATTGAGGGAGCAGTCAGCGAGCATGGCTGCGCGTAGTAGAAAGTCAGAACGGATGGAGGGATGAGGAGCGATGACGACCACCGGCTGCGAATTTTCGCCACGAGGCAGAGGATCGTTGCGAAAACTGGTTCGCGCGAAACAGACGGTCACTGTTAACGAAACGAACGACAAAAGATCGTGCTTTTGGGGATCCTTTGCCGGGAGAACCGGCTGCAAAGGGATAGAAAAGAGACGGAAATCGGAGAAGAAGATGGCTCCGATTGTGCCGCGAGAATGAACGCGAAGCATCTTCCTCGAGAATCTTCTCTGAGGGTTTTGATCAATGTAAGGATTAATGCGAATCGAGATCGAGGTGGAAGATCGGTTTACCGGGTGGATGGTGACTTTTTTGCGAAGGGCGGATGGAAATGAGGGAATCTGATAGAAAGATTCTCGGAGAAAGAATTTTGTGACTATTCTTCTGGCTGCTGGAAAGGATTTCGAGAAGCATAGACGCAGTAGGGTGACCTTTTTGCTGTCACGAAAACCGTGCGAATTGTAAAAGTTGTATTTGTAGACAAATTATTTTGTAATTGGTGATATAATTGGACGGAAAGCGATTTCACGCGAAAAAATAAGTCGAAAGGGTGATACAACATTTTTTCGTACGAAGCTAAGTTTTCGAAAAAATTAACTTTGAATATTCGTTGGCTTGCCGTTCTTGCGTGTAAGTAATTATGTTTGTAGAATGGTGGATAAAGAATAAGATAGGTAGGACGGTGCAAACTAATCCATCTCATTGGGAATATCTATAAATACAAACTTCAGTGACATCTATTATATCAAATATTTCAAGTCAGTTTTTTCGAAAAAATGTGATTATACATTTTCGATTAATTTTTTCACGTAAAATCGCCTTCCCCTACACCTTGGGTTACGGAACCCCTGTATACAAATACCGCGTTTCTGTTGAGATGATCGCGTCGAGTCACTGACTTCAAGTTCTGCGGCGAGAAATACACGTTATGTACGTTGTATTGGAGTGTTCGTTTTACACGAAGTCGAAGTATCGCGTTAACGAAAGTGGCGGGTCATCGGTGACCCAGACGATACAGGAAATCGCATTAGAAAGCGCGCGACAGGAAGTGTGGGACGTATCTCAAGCCCGTTCACGGCATAACGAAATCGTAGTGATGTGTTGGAAAACGCGGGTACGTCTAACAAGGTGTAAAATTCAGTCCAATGTGTACATGTATTTCAACAAACTTGCACGATGGCGTTACAAACAAAATTGGTGCAATAGATAACAACGCGACACGCAACCGCCATGGGTCGTGTTACTTATAAAAAGAAAGAAAATAAATATAAAAATTGAAAAACAGAGAGAAACAAAAGGAGAAATTAATCGATAATCGTAGACAGATAAAAAGAACGCAAGGAAAAAGTAAAGAAGTGAAAACGAAAAAGGGGAAAATAAAAATTGAAAAAAAGAGAAAAAAGAACAATGGCGTCGACAGTTTGACAAATCGGCAAAGTGCGAGAGCGACAGAGGACCGTCGAACCGATGTCACTCCCCCCGCTACTTTTACTGTCAGAGGAACTTGTATACCAGTACATTCATTCCGTAGCTTCTAGTTTTATTTTTTCGATTCCCGCTCGACTCATTCACGCGTGCACTATACGTGTCGATGCAGCCACACAGAGACATATACACAAACACAAATGCACCTGCGAGCTGTCATGCCCGCATTTCTCTCACTCTTTTTTTTTATCATCGATACCTATCTATAATAATTAATATCTATCTAAACTCATCGACACGGCTCTCATCGAACGAAACACGCGGAAACTACAACGACCAACTAAATACACATCTCTCTTTCTCTCTGTCGTCGCGGAACTATTTACACGAGAATGCCATCTGGCCCGAAAAAGAAAACTCGGGCTGGGCCTCCTCCGCCCGTATCTATACTCGTATGTATATA
>NW_016907964.1:196430-236137 GCF_001483705.2 Eufriesea mexicana | reverse complement strand
TATATATATATTTATATATATAATACCAATTCAATTTTCTTTTTTCGACAAAAAAATCGCGTCCCTGAATGTTTGTTTTGTTCACGATTTAAATTACACGTTTTACACAGCATGCTCGCAGACCCGCCAATTCGCTTCCTCTATATCTCTCCCCATTTTCTCGTCTCCTCTAGGTACAATAATAATTAATAATTATCTATAATAATATAATATATATATCTATAAAAAGCATCTTAACAATAGTGACTGTGAACCGGTGCGTGGAGGATTCAGTGTGAGGATTCAATTCGATTCGTGAGCCTGCCCAGGCTCGATTCGCCTTGCTACCCAAAATAAACGAGAAACTGCGTATCTTTCTCCTTCTCTCCACCCCCCTCCCTATTTTTTTCTTTCCACCACTCCAAACTGCTTGGAGCAATGCTTTTTGTCTGGGTAGACGCGTCAAACCGAGTGAAAGTACAGGGTGGCTTTTCTACGTAGCTATGTCTACGTACCCCTAAAGACTCCACTAGGACGCATGGCCAACATTAGCCGCGGCGGGGTTTCCAAGGGATGCGAAGTGATGCGCGTATTTGTTGCGGTGGTTCTGAAGGAAAATGTTGGGACTGGACATCTCTGACATGTCCAGGTCCTCCTCGTCTTCCTCGTGGATGGTGTCACTGCTGGGGCTACGGCTCAGAGGCGAGTCGCCGCTGCTGTTCGACTGAGAGTGGGGCCTGTGCATACCAGTGGACATGGACAGGTCTTCCGGTTCCGTCTGCTCCGGCAGATCCACAGGGATTCCGGATAGATTCAGCGGCATGGGCATCGAGGTGCTGACGACAGGACTAGGTAATTGACGATGAGCTGGTCTGACAGAGGCGTTCGTTTTTCTGCTGATCAGCGACGTTGCATCTGGTTCCTCCATCTCCACGTCGATGTCTATGTCGATGTCCTCGTCTAGGTCGTCGCTCGCCAGTGAAGGGGAGGCGACCTGAGATCTGGAGATTTGGCCAGAGGCGTTCATCCCTGTGCCACATTTGTGATGCATCAGGTGATGCCTCCGTCTGAACCGCATCTGACAGTGCTCGCATTCGAATGGTTTCTCGCCCTTGTGTATGAGCAGATGAGCCTTCAGCTGATTCGAGTCGCTGAACTTGGCGGCGCACAGCTCACACGCGTACGGCCGCTCACCTGTGTGCACGCGCAAATGACGGCGTAGGTTGGCTACCTGCACGAATTGGCGGTCGCAGTGGCTGCAGTGGTACGGTTTCTCACCAGTGTGCAGACGCATGTGGGTCTTGAGGTGATGGTCCCGTGTAAATCTGTAACGTAAAAGAGCAAAGATTTCTTTAGTTCAGCTTCTCTAAGATCATTATAAGAGTTCTCAAATAGCCTGATATTTTTATCAACGCCTCATTTCTTAATGAAGGACCTAAGGATTATTACGTAGGTTACATGGGGTGATGCATCTGATCCTAGAATCTAAGTTCATGGAGTATAGATGTGTCAATGAAATTTTAGGGATATTAATGTGTCTTTCATCTGTAGTTGCCGTTTTATGTCCACAGATTTCCATCTCGACTGTTCGAATGAGCAACAGTGGCGTAATGTAGACTCAAAAGGAAGAAATAGGGTAAAGAAGCGACAATGTTAAGGAATTCACGATGATATTTATTCCTGAATTGCTTCGAGTAACCAATCGATTCGGACAGAACTACAGTGGCGACCAAAGTTCCCTAACCCCCGAAGCTCTCTTTATCAAACTGTGGAAAAGCTAACTAATGCTACGTTATCTGCAAGAAATACGAACTCGAGCACGTTCGTTTTCCAATCTTCAGCTACCAACTTCTACAACCACGCAAAGAAGTTTTGTTCCTGGATAACATTGATTTAACATGTTAGGTGTCGTACTACGATCGAGACTTTCGATAAAACTTTAAGATCAAGCAAGAAAGTTACATTGAGATATTTGATTAGAGAAAAGTAGTTGTACTACCTAGTTATTGGCACTTGGATTTTTGTAAGTATGAAACCCTTATCTTTCATTCTTATCGTGCGTCATCGATGACGCACACAATGCTGAACGCGTCAACGTGGTTGCCCAGATTAATATTACGAACTACAATTGTTTATACGTATTATAGTACGTTTCGTAATTTAAATTATTACTATAACATTCTAATATTGAATATTTAACGAATATTAAATTTTATTTAGCCCTGATCTTTTAATTCCAGAATCACTGATCACCAGTAGAAAATTCATCACTATACATCCTATCCCTCGAGTTCCTTCATTTATTAACATATCAAAGTTACATTTTTTCATAGATTTTATAACCCTAAAGAATACTCTCATACTCTAAAATTTCGTAACAAAAAAATAACTTCCAAAAAAAAAGCAACTTTTAATGCGTCTCGCAAGATATCCCCAGACTCCTCGGTATGAGTCAACTACCTCGACACCCAAGTACAACAAGGACCAGTCTCACTCTCTGGACTCACCTTTTGTGACATTCCGGACACTCGAACGGTTTCTCCCCGGTATGCGTGCGCTCGTGGTTCTGCAGCACGTGCTTGTACCCGAACGATCTGGAGCACACTCCACAGGTGAACACCTTGTCCCTGCCGTCCTTGCCCGCCTCGGGGCTGACCGAGGTAGGTGGACTGAGCGGTGCCGATCCTTCAACCGACGGTTGCACACTATCCACCTTCGACTTCTGCGTCTTCCTCTTAGCAGCCTGACCCTTCTTCGTGATCCTGTCTCCGCTGCTGCTCACCACGTTATTGTTATTGTTATTATTGTTCGTGACCGTGTTGTTGGCGCGGCGGGACGTGGACTTGGTGCTTAACGCAGGCGACACAGGGCCGGGCGAGTGATGAAGCGGCGACGGTGGCGACGACGCGGTGGGTGGAGCCCAGCTGCCGAACAAGGTCTGATGGTGTCTGTAGAGAGACGGGCTGGCGGCTAGAGTCGCGTGTAGTGACACGGGAATCCCCGCGGCCATCAGTGCAGCCGTTCTGCTGGCGGCGAGTAATTGCTGCGGGGTGAGCATAGACAGGCCTGCCGCTGTGCTACCCATGCCAGGGAACATCACTTGCGACGTGTTATTGTTCAGTGGCGGCGAGAGCGGCTGCTTCTCGGATTCTTGCTTCATATCGAGGTGTTGCCCGGTTAAGAGTCCTGGAATAAGGGAATAAAAAAATTCTGTTATTATCAATTACGTTTCTGGTGAAAGAATTAAGATTGATGTTGGATATATAAGAAACTGTGCTTTTTATTATCATTGATTAGATTTTTAGTGGAAGTTTAACTCCTGTCTTTTCGCGTATATTAGGTATAGTTAAAGTGTTCCTATAGCGACTATATGTAAGAAGGTTAATTAACATTTCTCAATTTCATGGCTCATAATAGGTGAGTCTGATCTCTTTGCATAGTAATTAGTTGCATAATTAGGAATTAGGTATATTAAGGAGAACCAAACTGGTCTTAAATACTGACGTGAATAGTATTATTACTTGTACATAAGAAATTTCGTTGGTATTTTTAGTAGAGGAATACATGTAGGTTTACTAAGGCTGGGTTCTCCTAATTACAATACGTCATATGCAGGAAAATTACTATATTAGAGATGGTTGAATTGTTCATAAGTACTCATCGACTACATAAAAGAAATTCCTTGATGCTTTTAGAGGAATATAAGTTCACTGTGGGTGGTTTCTTTCGAATACAATTTGTTCTATACTAAGGAATTACACATGTAAAAGACAACTAAACCGTACTTAGAAATGAAAATAAATAGTACCATTATTTACACTACCACTAGAAGAAATTTCCTTAATATTTTTAACAGATGTACTCCGTTCTATTAAGTGCATTTGATTAATTGCAATCCATTACTCGATCATACTTTCCACCAAGCTCCAATACATATGTACTACAAAAATTATGAAAGATATCTTCTAATTACAAAAACAAATTCAATTTTTAATTTCAATAACTTGCAATTTCTGGAAAGACGCTAATACCCGAAGAATGTACCAGAGCTACAATTTTCCAAGTTCTCAGAGATTAATGTGCCGCGAATAAAACAGGAGTATCTAAAAGTCTGGCGACCACCTTACTATGAAGCAGACGAAGAAAGTATCAAATCTCTCTGAGACAGATTTCCGCAACTCAGCCGACGTTCTGACGAATAGCGCCGCATTTCACAACAAATCGCGACGTGTGGCCCGTTGGCTACGGGAGACGCGCGTACGATGCGCGAAAAAGGACGAGCGTTTGTACGTGTACGGAATGGTACGGCGATCTTTTCTCCCGCGTGCGTCTTTCATCTCGCTTGCACCACCGTGCGCTGCTATACTACTCCTCGTCTCTCTTTCGGAGCCCTCCCACACACGTTGCTCACACGTGAGCGAGAACCACGGTCCTCCTCCATTCACTCACACTCTCGTACGGCACGGTTCATTCATAAGCCTCGACTTCCCACCCACGTCACCGCGATGTACCCGCCTCTCTTCGACTTGAGGCCAACGACTCTGTGAAAGTGCAAGCCGTGTCTGCATTCCGCGGAGTTCTCCACGTGCTTTTTCGGGGAGAAGGAAGAAATTTTTTCATGGAAGACATTCGCGGTAGATCAATAAATTTTGGGAACAAATTTGGGGTATTTGGTTTGGGAAACGTGATACTGGAACTTAGGGAATTAACTGGTAATTGGTTCTTTTTCCTTTTTGTTTTCAGCAAGGTGGAGATTTTCGTTCGTTTTGTGGATGGAGTGATTTCGGTAAAGAAAATGTTATGGAGGATAATTTTAACTTTCTCGAAAAAGAGCAACCCTCGTATTAGGGTTACACCTTCCAATGATTGCTTATCCGCGTGATCGACGAGGCTCGACGGGGTAATTGAATTAATAAGAGGCTCTCTTTACGAAATTAGCGGATGCAAGGGAATTATGATAACGATGAAATAATTCGACGATGCATTTACATTTGAGAGTGATCGTTCCCCAGCAAGATCTTGCTACTTGTTCGGGGAAAGATAAATCGTCTTTCAAGATAATTGTAATTATTCGGCACTTCTAACGGGGCTCTCGTAATCTACATGCGAGATGAGGCGAAGTTTAATTTAAGAAAACAATGAATCAACCGGCCATGCTCACCCGCCACTTACTAATTAATGGACCGTTTAGAAGAGGGACCGTAATGAGACCCGTTGAATCAATAAGGGCGCGTAAGATCTATTCTCTTTCTTCTCTACCCTAAAACTCCCTTAACGTGGCCTAAGATTCTTACAGCCTACAATCGCCGTTTCCCGGCAACACGACCAGGAGTACCGCCCCCGCTCGCATCCCTTCCCTAATTGGTCGCAACCCCAATATTCCGTTCCGAATCCCTTTCCCTTAGGTCCGAATAAAAATTTCTTCTCTGCCGTGAGGCTTCTTTATCGGTACGCCGAACGCGAATTCAAAAACGAATGGGAGACCCGTAGGTTCTCGAACTTTTACGATTAAAGGACTAACTTTCCACTGAAATACATATTTTTATGCCTACACGTTAGTTTTAGTGATATTCGAGAGATATATCTAGTAATAAGATTTCGATACGGTTTGATACTAAGGTACCAGAACACAATAATTTTTTAGGTTACATATATTTCAGTACTTTTTAGCTTAGTACTTTTAGTTAGTTGTATTAGTTTGATGTCGTTTGAGTTTAAACGCTTTGTAGATTATATTATACATGTGATACATAAAAAGAGTAAAAGAGTAAAATTGGCGTAAAATAGTATTTGATGACAATACAAACGTTAGGAAATGGATGTAGCTACATATCCCTATAGAAATACATTTCTTGTAACATTTTTAATAGAAGCTACACGATTCGTTGCCAATGGATCGAACATTATCGAAAAGATTCGATGGAATATTATGAAATTTCTGTTTATCTATTAACCATGCACGCGATTCATCATTCGTTAATCGATTCTCGATTCGATTTTCTAATCCAACCACGTTAGTCAAATGCGCGAATGAATTGCGCGCGCGCCACCGCCAAATATACGTCGCGCTTTGTTTATAACCTAGAAAACGCGACCGCGGTGATCGCGGTGAACGTCAGCGGCCGCGCACTTCGCGTTTCCGAGCATTCTCGTTGCAATCACACGGGAGCGTTGCTATTTTCGGACGGTTGCAACCGCGAAACTCGTCGACTCTCGTTTTCCCTATCCTCTCCCTTCCGTCGAGTAATTTCACGTCTTTCTGGCTTATCGATGTTTACAATGTGTCACAACACGAGCGTGTCGCCACGAGCGCTTTTAGACTTTGGCGATGGGCCAGTGTCACTAGCGTGTCCCCTAAACTAGAAAACCTTACACGTTCGTCTTCATGCCGACAATTCATCTCGCGAAATGCGATAAATAATGCGATCGGGTCATCGGTCGTCGGATAAACCAACGAGAAGTTCGTGTGTCAAAACATATGTGACATGAGAAACCGCGAGTCCCTTTTGTTTCCGACCGGATGCGATGCGTGTGACGAACTTCACCGAAATACATATTTATGGATCAGCCGTTTGTCTGACGTAGAAAGACGAAATAAACGTTCGAGTCGCGATTGCGTTACACGTCCGACGCAATCGTCGATGGGTGTTCTATTTGAAGTGGGTGGGTTCACGAGTGGCGGTTGGAACGTACCTGCGTTAATCTGCGCCTCTTGAAGATAAGACAGTGCCATTCTACGATCCGTGCTGCGTGTTTTCACTATGACACTCCATCCACTTCTCTGCACAATGCGATCACTTCCGACGATAGCAGGGAACGAGATACAGATGAGCGCGTATACGTATAACCTAACAAACAGCGGCACTGCACAAACAGCGTGGTCGAACGAAACGGAATATCGCTTCCGGATGTGTTCCTGTTTCCAAAGCTTCTGCGACTAACTCTTCCTTCTGTCGGGAAAACGATCGACGGGAGACCACGCGGAGATCACCGAATTCTCTTTGTGACGAATTACGAATTTTTTCTTGATGACTCGCGGCTCTGTCGACGTCCTGTGAGGAACTGGCGCGTGTCCCGCGGAACCAAGCAAGCGAAGAGAAATGAACAAAAAAAAAAAAAAAAAAAAACAGAAGAGGAAACAAGGTACGTAAAAACGTGTTACTACTCTACTATAAACAACAAACGTCGCCGTCCGACCACGAAGAACGACGACAACCAACGACGTTACTCTGGGCTGACCTAACCCAATACTAACTGACAATCGAGTCGCGCTCACTGTAGTCAAACATCCCCCACCCTTCGGTTTCGGCCTCCCCACTACGTCTCTTTATCCCCACCCTCGCCAGGCTTCTCTACCCTCTCGAATCGCAACCCTGGATGCGCGAGTTGCAGAAACGTGCCTCGTAGGGGGATAAAGCGAGTGGCGGCGCGCGTTAGACGAAGATGGATCGACTGGAAGACGTTGAGGGTAGCGCGAGAGAGAAGATACTCGGGTAGAGAAGACAAACGAAGATGAAGCGCGTTAGAAAGGGAACCGAAGAGAGCAAACGAGAAACAACGAGACAGAGTGAACCTGCGACCGTGATCTTTAAGGGTGGGGGGCGTTTACGAGTGTAGGGAACGACAAAAATCAGGCGAAGAGTGTAAAGGAAGATTGTTACAAAAAGCGATTCTTTTTCGGCGCGATACTCATTTTCTTAATGCATATTCTTGCTTCAGCGTCACTAGGTGAAACGTAAAGGGTGGAGTTTGCGAAGGAAATCGTTTCGTACAGCATTTTTTTCCGTTCAAACTGTCTTATCGTGGCCTTACGGTTCGGATTCGTAAATCTCCGTGTCGCTGCATGCTTATGTCCGGGTTTCGTGGGACTTTAACACCGCTCTCAATAATTCACCAGCGGTCGATAAGGATCGCATCGCGAAGTACCGTGTCTACGAACTGCTCCCGTCTCCTTTGAAGCTCGCTGTCGCTACGATACACTACACGTGACATTAAATATGTATCGAACGACACATCCACTGATTACGAGTGCAGACACGATACATGTTTATTCATACGGCGTGTCGGAGGCAAGTATACAATTTCCCCAGAAACCAAATCGTACGAATTACATTTACAAATATTCTTCTTAGTCCAATCGTCCTCTGATATTATCAACCAACCAAAGAAAAATAAAAAAAAAATAAATAAATAAAAAGTAAAAAATAAAAAGGAAAACAAAAGAAAAATCTCTCGGTACTCGCTCGTTCATGCTTCCTCTACACGTTTCCCAGGTATCGTGTCCCTTTCAGTCCGCGGAATCAAACTCGCGCGGCGAACAATGCAATTTACGCGGGCCGCGGCGCGGTATCGTGGCTGCACTGCGCGTGGATTTCTCGTCGTTCGCGACTTCCGTGTAACGATAACGCGCTACGTGTTCGACGGCACAATGGCCGAAAAAGCACAGAGCTCCCACTGTTTTTTACGGAAAAACGAATTCTGTCGACACACCCCCCACTCCTCTTGTCCTGTTCCAACATCGTAACCCCCAGGGTAGAGTTTTTTCCTTTCCTTCTTTATCCCACTCGAGAGTGAAAACTACGAGACACGCTTTCTCTCTCCTTCTCGCGCGTTCTCCTCCTCTCACCTGCCCCGTGTCGGGCGTGCGCTGCGCGTGCCTGCAGCCAGAAACTTACGGGACCGCCGCACACGCTCGTGCACGATAAAAAACTAGGAAGAATGCCCTCGTGTAGTCGCAGCCCTTCAGGTGTGTGCACGCGCGCACTTATGCTCGGCCCGGCGTATAAGTGTGTTCGATACGACGCTCGCGAGGGCACGATCCCCACTTCTGCAGTCCGTGTCGTCCTGCGGATAGAGACAGAGATCTGAGATACCAGGAGATGGGAAGGGAGACGAAAGATCAGCACGGAGAGATTGAAAGACGGAATCACGATGCGTGGTCGGTGAATTAGCGCAGCGACAGATTTTTCTCCCTCCTAGTTGGTGTGCATTTTTCAAATATTTTTTTTCGTGGATGTATGGCGTTGAGTTTTGAGATCAGTTTTGGGCGGGATGTTTAGATACGTGTACTGGGACTGCTGAAAGGCGATAATAGAAATTGTTTTGGGGATGCTCCCGCGATCAAGTCGAGTTTCATTTTTTTACACTGGAACGATATGGTCCTTTCCGTGTATTTGTTGGTTAATTACTGTAAAAATGTAGCCCTTACACCTTGTTTAATTTTAGAAATTTTACATGGTCTTTTTAAAATAAAACAAAATGCGGGAAAATAAGATAGGAAACATAAAATATCGCAATGTGGTACCAGTGGGAGTAGCTGGAACCATTGATGGGAAAAGGGTATATAAATATTTTAAAATTGTTACAGAAGTATATCTGTCTTCAGAAATTCACTTTAAATACTATATCTTTTATTAAGTAGTAAATACTCCGATGAAAAGTAAGAAAGAGTACTTTGGTACGCGTGTCCTTTTCCATTAAATAACTCAATTGTTTCTCAAAAGATACGTCTACTCCTCAATCATTAGTTCTGATACTAAAGCATTAATACAATAGATACAAATATAACATCGTGTCTATAAGCAACGACAAATTATCCAATTCTAGAGCCTTTATCTGAGGTAAAATTCTTAAATACTGCATCAGGAGGCCATCGAAGGGGTGGCACGCCAAAAAAAGATTGAGCACAGCCAGAGTACTTCTGTACACGAGCCTGACAAAATATTGTGAAAAAGTGCACAGGTATAGGGTGCCTTTTATATAAATTGCGAGCAAACTTCGGGATTGTCGAAAAAAAGGGATTCACCTAACAATACATATAAATTCCAGCACCTCATTGATCTTCATTATGCAATCTCAAATTTTTCAATAATTCCGTGCAACATCGATGAACAATTATCATCCCCAATAATTCTCTTCCCTCACCACAAATATCTAAGTCCACACAAAAAAAAGAGAAAAAGAAAAAAAAAGAGGAAACGGAATATTCTTAATCCTACCCTAGAGTTCCAGAAGGGTTAGCAAATACGCCAAATCTCTTTACTATAACAATATTATGCAATCCTCGTAGCAGCTGAGATAAAGCGTGCAAACAGAAAAGGGATGTTTTTTAGTCTCCTGCATGCACCGTCGACCGTCAGAGACGAGGAAAAACTGTTTACAATGACGAGATTATTGGCAATTATTACGATACTTAACCCTTGGCCGACGTGAAAGCGTTAGCCTTTACCTGGTGCTGGCCATTGTGCATTAGATGAGGCTTGTAACCCTTTCGAATACCTGCTACGAGCTCGTGGATCAACGCGAAAGGGAAGAGAGCCAGGGCAGTTTGCCACGGTGTTCGGGTTAACATGGTAACACGATCTCTTTCTCGTGTTCCCTGGCTCTCTACGTCGATTATTCTCGCTTCGTACCCGGATGTATGATTCTGGGAAAACAAAAATTCCCCTGCGAGAATGACGGTGCCTACAGACTGTATGTAATAGATAGGTAGGAAATTCGGAACGATGGTTGTTAAAAATATGCTCCAAAATAGTCTAACGACTAGACAATATTTCGTTGGCAGTAAAACGGACCGTAGGGTTGTCGAACCTTCCACTGTACACGAATCCTGATGTTAAAAGTTACAGGGCAATGTTGTTAGGGTCACGGCTCTGGCCTCCGGTGTCGTTGTCTTTGTTCAACTCGCGGCGTTGACACTGAGGGTTGTATACAGTGTGTTCGTTTTATCTGGGAACGTGTCAATATGTTGGGAAATGTAGGTGATAGAGATAAATATCGTGATACTTGTTTAGCCTTTCGATAATCTTGAGGACTTAGCGAAGGTCATATTTAAGTTTTTCAACGGGGACTCGTGTCTTTTGATTCATACTTTCCTGGTCAATGTTGAATTACTTTTGAGATGTTTAATTATTGGAAGATTTTAAACTGATTGGTTGACTGTTCTTTGCAAAGCTATTTTCATACTCAACTACTATATACACGATGTGCGTGCATTAGGGAACATGTCGACATGTCAAATCCAGAGTGAGTAGTAAAGAAGCGAAAAAAAGTATTTAAAAAATATATGCTTCGAAAATTTAAGCCTTCAAATCAAAGAGCTTTCCACACACGCTAAACACAAATGAACAATGTTCTAACGATGATTTAAAAATATTTATATTTCGAAATTGCAGCGTCTCGTTCACAGGGCTGTTCAAACCACTCTGCTGTTCCACCACATCTCCATCAACCGTCTAAAATACTTTCTCCTACTCATACAATTCCGAAAACATTGACACGTTGACATATAAATCGGACACTCTGTATATACGCCCTAGACTTTCACCTCGGGAAAGCACAGCGTAGGTAAATTGGAGAACACGAGGAACGTGCAACGAGAGTAGTACCGGCAATTAAAATTACGAGGATTGCTCTAGTTTCGCACAAAAGAGGGGGCCGTAAAATTGTCGGGACCCCTCTTCATCGAGGACGTTCGCCAATATCCAGGGCAAACAGACTTATTGGGGGGCTGTTCGAACTTTTATAATTTTACGAGCGCAAATGATCAGGTACGAAAATATAGAGGGTCTTCCGGAAAACGACGCTTTTCAATGGTCCTCGTCTCCCTGTCCTGGTGTACGCAAAACGAAATTGGAATTCTGATGATTCCACCGCCGGTGAACAGGGCCGATTATATTGCACACCTTTATACGATTTTCCTCGAATGAAGATGCTACTAACAAATAATGGCCCACCTTTTCGCCTTTGCCGTTTTAAAAACTGGATGACCTGTGAAACTGAATTCTCGCTCGAACAAACGTGTTGTATTGTCTGTAAGTCTTCAAGGTCGCTTTTAATCTCTTAATTAGATTTGCCAGATGATTTAGATTTCCGAATGGGGGCCATTTTTTCGCGCTGCGACCCCCGGTGACATGGCGGACGACCGAGTTACGTGAGCGATCCGCCGCTGGAGGCGCTGCCGGTCGCGGATGGGACCCGTCGGATATTTACGTTGTAAAGTTATAAGAGGCTTTGCGTTTGATCCTTGGCGAGAGAAAAAAAGCACGATGTAGCTCGTTGGTCCTTCTTAAGAGGATTTCTGCCGTGCCCGTGGCGACCGATTACCTATCGATCTGTGTTGTGCAATCGTTGGAACGATGAGTAGAGTCGGTTACTTCTTTTTATATATAGGAATTTCAGTATCGTTATTTTTCTGTTTCTATTCGGATCGATTTTAGTGTCACTTTTCTATTTTTATTCGGAAATTTGTATAATTATAAAAGTAGTACATACAGGGTGTTCCGTAACACGTGGAGCTGCGATTAGATACAGGTCAATCTTAGTGTCGTTATTTTCAAAAATTGTTTTCGTATTGCCTCCTATTTAATTCCTATTTGTGGATTTATTTCCTACTATTGTATTTAATTGTTATTCATTTATTTTATCTTCACACTCCACTCAGTTCATATGTAATAATTTTTCCGGTAAAGAGTTTGTTATAAAACGATAATTATTTTTCGGATAACGATCGCGATTTAGTTTTATTCACGATTTATTTGTGGTCATGATGCTTTTTTCCTTCCTTCGATTCGTGTTACGCAGACAAAGCGACACGTTCGACCGATTCCCGTTAATACTCGGCTCGATGTTCTCCAAAAATATCTGTTCCGTTCGTCGTGGAAAGGTGTAAACAAACTAGTCCTCTATAATCTCGATAATCCAACGAGCTGTGCAAAAGTAACGTACGTTTCGTCTCCGACACGAGACAAAAATACGCGGTGTTACTTGTTTCGTGTTCTGTTTTCACATTTTTACGATTCCTCCATCGAATAACATGGTCGTGTCCCGTTGTTTGTTGTAACTCCGTAAGAACAAGATATGATTCACACTTGCAAGATATTTAAATACTATTAATTAAATAATATTTACGATACAAAAATTTTGCAATAGACGTACAGTGATAGCAACATTAATACCATTCTATAAAAAAATAGACTATCTATTTTCACTTCTAATTATTTTCAACGCAATATTAAAACACACCATACGTCAAATTACAACTGTCATTAATGTTCCATAAACAAATTCGATATTATAAAAGTAGGTACATTCTCTTCACGATATCTTTAAATGTCCCCAAATCCTCGACAGTGGTCGCACACAAGATTTCTAACTACCAAAAAACATTCCTAAAAAGTTATCTACAAAATTTCATCTTCGAAAATTATCCAAGCCGAAAATTTCAGCACGAAATTACAGAAAACTGGTGGAAGTTAAACATCACGTATGCGGAAGCAACGGATCGGCCAGTTTTTGCGATGGTTTTTTCACGTGGAACGGAAATCCTAACGGAAACTCGGATACTCGTGTTGGTCCAATTTATGCAAACCAATCTACCTTGAAATCTGCCCATTGTCAGCCAGCAACCGCTTTACATAGGAAGCAGTGCTACAGATTAAATCGATATCTTGATCTGCGGCTGACGAGCAACCGTTGGTCACGGTTTCGCCACAAAGAACTGTTCGAGTCAGCTCGAGAAATTTCGGTTGCCTCTCTCGAGTGGACGTTTTTCCTTTTTTTCGATCGGTGACCGTTACAGCAGATAAGAATCTCAGAGCCAAGCTTTTTCCACGTATTTAAATATGCCATCTAGGATAATTGAAGCTACCGCTGTTCCATCTTCTTGCAACGGTGACGTCGATCGGAATCTTCCGGCGTTCATCTGCCTCGAGGAAAATTCGTTATATCACGGAATTTTTCCACGGTTTCGGTGCTACTCCTGCAACTGCCAGCAAACACCTGTACTTTTTATAGATGGTACTTGGATCACACGAGAATGAAATGTAGAATCTTTGAGCGGTTTCTGCGAGAGAGGGAGAGAGTGATAGAAGTTTATATTTTGGTAACAGAGGTATGTTATCGGAGAAAGAATGTTTAATTTGGGAGAAATGAGAGTCGTGTTTCTGATGATTAGGTGATTTCTCGTACGTTGAAGAATATTTGTATTTAATCTGTAAAAGTCTTATTTTCAATGGTTAATGACGTGGTATGGGATATATTGACTCCACGTGGTAACAAGTTTCCTTTTCTCTCAAGGAAGATTGTAGTTTCTCATTTTGATTTGGGGATTAGGAATTAATAATTATGATTATCGTATTAATTATTACAACCAATATATTAAATATTTAATTGGTATAATAACGGCATTACAATAAAATGGAGTAGGATATTAATATGTGAGTAAATAAAATAAAAGTAGAAAATTAAAATTATAAGAAGATGAATAAAATAAAATTAAAAAAGTTAAAAATATGATTACCTAATTATCGGTATATGTTACAATAACAAAACATCACAGAGTACACTGATAAATAACAGTTACAGAATCTTTTAAAAAATAAAAAGAATATCCCACAGAATTAACTTTCAAGCACTCCTATCAGTTCTCTTTGAAGCACACAAGGGACTTATAATCAGCGAAGTTCACTTGAAACTGCGCGATTCATTCAAACCCAATATTTAGGGATCGACTAATGGGAGTTCATTGATAAACCGCGTGATCTGTCGATAATGTAAAAAGTGGTCGATTAGAGAGCCAGGCTAAAGTCCCGGGTCGAAAACCGCTGTCGTCGAAACAATTACGTTTTTCACGGCGCAAATGGGCGCCACGACGTGTTTGCCTGACCCTTAGATAGAGATAGGAGGAGCGTGTGGTCCAAACACGGGATTGTTGGCCGGCTATTTTCTCATTATCGATCAAGCAGAATTTAGCGCAACCTTATTACGTAGACGTCTAATCATCCGGTTCCGATACCACCTAATGACCAGGCCTAATAATACCGATCCCGTATTAATTTCGTGTTCACCCACTGACGAAACATGTGGTGTGCGAATAGACCCGAAGAGATGTGGCTGGACACACCAGCTGGTCTAGGAAAGACTTTCCTCTTTCTTTTTTTCTTTTTGCAGCTATGTCGACCTTGTTCACTGTCGGTGCATATTAAGTGTTTCTTTGAATTTTGATTTTCAAGGGTTAAGAGAGAATAAGGATCGTTGGGAGATTCAGAGTAGGTTTAAAGTTTGCTTCTAATACCTTAGAGACTGTCAGCGAAGAAGTAGGTGAAAACTATTAACGAAATTGTTTCTTGGTAAATTAATAAGTGAATTTCTCGACTGTTTTGAGAAATGAAGAATGCAGCAAGATAGTACGATTTCAAAGTTATATAAGATTTAGCAGGAATAATTATGGAAAAAAGAACAGGAAGTATGGAACTTAAGGTCCGAAGGTGAACCGTAGCTATACATTACTATAAAGCTGCCTCTGATAAGGAGAATATATAAATAAAAAAATTTCAAACAGAAAGTTCATCACATGAATTAAGTTTCCCGAGCTTTATAGAAGCAAAGTTGCCACATGAAGGCAAAGAAAAAGAGAAAATATAGCAAATTATTAATAGCTTACTATTTCATGAACACTTTTATTAATAATATACTTATCACTATATTAATAAAAAAAGAAATGATTATACACTTATCTTCAGTACCCAAATACTATATGTAAAATTTACATTTGCAATAATTATAGAAATCTTCAAAAATTATATATAAATTTAATATTAATTTTATATGGATCTCAAATCTTGGATACATTTCAGATGTTTTCCTTTGTTCGCTACCAAAGAAATAATTACAGCAATAAAGTTGTCAGACAAAACGAAAGAATAAAATACAATAAATTATTAATAATTCACTTCTTCATTTCCAATTTTATTAAAGATCTACCTATTAATAACTAACAAGTGTTTCATAACAATTAAACAAAAGAACAAATTATAACTATATGATACCTATTCTCACTACTCAGGCACTTCATTTATTATTTCTAATAGACATATACACCTAATACATTTTCTACCGGTTTATTTTTAATTAAAAATTTACAAAATTTATAATGATTGCACAATTTTTCGGTACCCATACATCAGTTTACCACCAGCTTTAAACCATGAAAAAATCCAGATATTTTCCTTTGCCAGCCAGTAAAAAATCCCTGACCTAAAAAGGCACAGAAAAACTGTACCTATTGGATCTTCATACAAAACCATGTGTATATCCTCGCATCCTAGGCATATCGATACTCTCAAAGATGCACAAAGAAATTATTCCCGTGCTGGTTGGCGTCGTTCTCTAAGCGGATAGACGCACCCCAAATTTCCTCTTCAACTACCGAAGATCCCCTCGTGTTTCCACCACGTCGTCCACTCGCGAGTTCCGATTAAACCGGGATTCCTCGTGAAAGACTGGTCAGAGGGGATGAAGGTCCGTGAGGAGGTCGCACAAGGTAGCCAATTGAACGTACAGTTGACCAAAGCACACCTGGCCTGGTTAGGCCAGATCCATCGATCTGGATTGGACCTTAGATGACGAGACCATTGGTCAACTGTGCCATTTTGTCGCCAACCGTTTCGAGAAAGGAAAACGCGGCAAGAAAAGGAAAAAAAGAAAAAAAAAATGATAGCCCTTCGAAAGAAGCTTCGAGGAACGATCTATCTGCCCAGAAGAATATCGTGTAAACAGCCACAATCGTCAGAAGCTGAGCTCGTTGGCGCCTTTGCCCATGCGTCACTGTCCGATTAACGAAGCCTTGTATGAACTGGGATCCTAATCAAACGTTCCTCCAGATCAGTCGTGCTATCGTTTTTCATGTTGGAGTTGACTGTAGTGCTCGACTAACCGTCTTATCATCGGTACACAGTTTCTGGTAAAGTTCAATGAAACTGTGGAACCTCGGGAAAACGACTCAATTCTACCATTTCTCTTTCCGTCTTTTCTGTGGCAAATATTATATCATTATAAAAGATACGATTATTTCCTTCTCCTCTCTTCGAAGAAAAGTTATAAAAATTGTTATTAAAATTCTTTTGTACATATTTTCTTTATGATAGAGAAAATTGTCTTTTCAAACTATCACGAAGAAATTTGCTGCATTCTTCCATATTTCAGTGACTAATTTTTCATGATTATAAACACGATTAATAATTATTTTCTTCATTCTTTTTATAGCAGAGGAAGTTTCTATATTTCACTTTCCATAAACGTAAATTATCGATTTTTTCTTCTAAACTACTATAAAGAAATATTTTTTCTTTTCTTCATTGCCATTTTGTCATAGTTGTGAACGACACCATTGACAATTATTTTTTTCCAGTTTTTCTATACTAGAAAAAATTTCTATTTTTCGGATTCCGCCTCTGCTATAAAGAAAATTTCTTTTTTTTCAATTACTACAAAAAAATGTTTTTCTTTGTTCCTCTTTTCCATGGCGGTTTTTTCAATGGTGAACGATACGACTGACAATTATTTTTCTCGTTTTGTTTTTTATGCTGGACAAGATTTCTATTTTTTAACTGGACGTTGTGCTGGATATCCTCCTAGGGGTACGATTCTTCGGGCTGTACGCGAGGTTTTTACCCTCGTCGCGGAACCATCCACCGAAACGGACTATTTTTACCCATTTTTGCCCGGAAACGTATGCAAGACGGAAAGAAGTACGATTAGAATCGTCCACCCCTCTTTGTGCCTCTCTTTCTACCTTCTCTGATTCTCTGGTACCCTCTCTCTGTTGCTCTCTTTACCAGGGTAACATGCCTCTGCGTAACAAGGGCCTAACAGAGCTGTCAATCCGTCGATAAATTGAATGGAGGACCTAAAACCACCCTACATTTTCTGCCGTCCTTCACCCCCTTTCATCTCTGTACCGCGTACTCTTACACCCCATCGGCGGTGGCGGCGGCGACCCGAGACTCGCACGATATTTTTTTTTTCTCTCTTCTCTTCGTAACAAAAACGTCTGTCTCTGCGTTTGACGTGTGATTCGGCTACCCCTGTGAAGAGATTTAAGGAAGCAGAAAAGTGACCGGACGCGGACCGGTGGCATCCCTGCTAGAGCAGCACTGGGTTCTTCAGTACGTTGGACTATTTCTAATTTTAATGGCTGTGGCGTGGTAGAGAACTGATCGATGTCATAACGCAGAGTCTTGTCGAATTATAAAAGGATTTTAGGTAATATTCCATTTATAAATTAATAGTTTCAGGTTTCAGCGTCATACAGCGTTTATTTAGTTGTTCAAATTTTACATAAAATTGAAATATTATGTTAGATTTAATTATGTGGATTTTATACTGATTGGATTTCAAATAAAAATTAGACTAATGCACAAGTCAGTGCGCGACTGTACCGCAGCGCTATCTCAGTCTCGCTGATGCTCGAGATAAACATACCGTGACCACGTTGTCGAATTTCGTATTAGAACGCGTCAGTGTATTAGACTGTCATATATTACGATTAAGAGTATGCTCGGATTCTACCGCAGAGCCTTCTCAGTTTTGCTACTATATTCGTAAAAGAAACGTGATCGTGGTGTTCAGATTTTGCGTGGAAAAACGTTACCGTCTCGAGTCGCGATGTGCAATCGACTGTGAGTTCGGTTTCCACCATAGTGCCTGTCAGTCGTATTGACATTCGAGAGAAACAAAGCGTGTTCGCGGTGTACAGATTTTGCGTTGAAAAGTGTTATTGTATCGGATTGCGATGTGCAGTTGACCATGTGTTCGAATTCTACCGCAGTGACCCTTCAGTCTTACCGATACTTGAGATAAACAAAACACGAACGCACAGATCACAAAGTTCCATAGCTGCAGAAAGCGCTTTGCTGAAAAGTGATATTGTATCCACGCTGCGTTTGGGTTTTATAGCAGGAGCTTAGTATCGCGATGCTTAACTTGTTAACGCACTGTACACCGGTAATGCTATATTACGAGACCCGCCTGTTCTGCAGTACTGCGGGATTCTGCTGTTATTTGTACGTATTTCTAATATTTTATGGATATATTACCGCTTCTTTTTCTTTTATAATATTTTGCATGATATTAATTCTAGTATTTAATAAAAATATAACATATTATCTTGAAATATATATCACATACTATCTTGCGAAAATATGAGACGATATTATTTCTTTTTGGGTATTCGTGTTTATAGGTTACCGATATAATCGCCATTTTGAGTAATTAAAACAGTGCCAGCCAGTGCACATGTGTTAACTAGATAGGATATCTTGATCGTAATAATTTATTTTTTTCAGTAATTTTTCATTTCCTAACGTTTCGTTGATTTTTTAATATATATATTTTTTTATTTTTTTATTTATTGACATTGAAGTTGATTTAACTAATATTAATTTCGTTTTATTTTTAGCTGTATGGCTACAGGACCTTCAACGCTCTGATGTTTTCTGATGAGGTTCTTTTGATGATCCCCTGCGCTCTACAATTTGCTACATTCAATGAAAATTGCAGAGGTATGTGCAGTTTAAAATTTGTTTATATTTATAGAAAGCATAATTATGTTTATAATAAGGGTTATGGTGCAGTAAATATGCTGGTCTGTGTAAATTAGGTTTGGAGACCTTGATCCGTCTTTGAAACATTTTCTAATGATCTACACACCAGGATACTTTGCAAAGTTAAGAATACTATATTATTACAATTGTTTTCGAGATAATGAAGGTCACTTCACCTATACTTAAGAATAGCCAGCCAACCTAGCACTTCTATATGGCAGTTCGTTAATGAGGGTCAATTTGACCAGCATTCTGTCTCCTTTTAACAGTGTTACATAAAGAGATCGAAAATTTCTATCTTTCTAATGCTACATTTTTATATCGCGAATTATTTTCCATAATTATTTTTCCGAATTATTTTTATCGCGAATTATTTTCCATAAATTATTCTTCAGAAAAATTTGCCGAGCTTCGTGTTTTCCTTTCCACAAACATACCCAAACCTGATATTTCATCTAAAATTACCAAGAACCTACTCGAAAATAGAACCAAACTCGAATTAAAGACAAAATAAATTTTCGTCATCCTCTATTCTCTTCCAACCCCCTCTCCCTTTTTTTCTCCCTTCACACAGTACCGCCAAGAGAAAAAGCACCCCGATTTTCTTATCTACCGGTATACCCTATAAGTTCGCGATCACGGTGAAAAAGAGTCATCGATATCGAGTCGGTATCCGAAATAACTCGCACGAGAGAAAGCAGCCCTGGTTATGGGCAACTCCTGGTCCCGTCGGGGGTTGCAGAGTGCAGGGTGACGAGAAAGACGGAGAGGTGGTCGACCCCACGCAACGCTCCTTCCGCACACGCGAACAAATCCCCTCGTTTTTGGATTTTTCGGGTAAAACGGGATGGTAAAGGGAAGGCTGGTGAGTAATTCGAGGCGGGGTGCGGGCTCGTGTGCAGGGGTTGCCCTTACGGATCTGCACCCTTCACCGCGCTGCTTCCACCCCCGTTTTGACGATCACCCTCCATGGTGGGGCAGGTTTGACCAATATTTCCGAAGGGTAAGGTAAAAGGACGCAGGGAAAGGGGAATAGGAGATCGCTTTATTCGTACCACGCCAACGACTAATTCGTTGAGAGTCGTGTTACAGCTGCAATGGCGGCGGCGGATGTGGAGGAACGAATTGGGTGGCGATCTCGTTCGATGACGATAAGTTTGAGTATACATTGACGTACGTGGAATGATTCGTGGATGGAGATTTTATTTAGATGAAATTCAGATGAGTTTGCAGGTGATGGTGGGGGTAGTTGTCCGTGTGGATTTAGGTAGTGGTAAAATTGGGATAGACGCAGACAAGTAATCGCCATGGAACATTTTTTTTTATATATTTAGGAATTCTTTATATTTTGTACATACTTCATCGTAGTATCTTCTTAATATACTTTAATAACTTCCACAAATATAGTATGTGAATTTTGTTACAGAATAATTTAATCGATTCAGCTTCTTTCTATTAAGACATCTTTATTTTATTTTGAATTGAACATGTTCCTATTTCTACAAACAGGAGAATTTCATTTCAAATTTGTTATCCATTGCATACTACGATATAAAAATATTGAATTAAAAAAAAAAATTAGGGATCCATGTATAAATGAGTTATTACTTTTAAATACTTGATGTGATTGCCAGATACGTACAATGATCTGTTCGTCGATCTGAAACGTTGAAATAACGGCCGTCAATTTCGTCTCTCCAATAAAAGTTAGCAAACGGCGAGAAGGTCGTAGGGATTGAACTCGTTCCGCCAGTCACAGAGATCGTGGTCTGCTCAAATTCTGTCATATTCAAATATTTTTTTCCTCGCTATCCTCTACTTGCTGGATCACAGACGATCCATGCGACACAGTGACAGTGACGACTTGTCTCGCTGAGCTACGATATTGTCCATGGGGTTGATGATAATAGAGCTCCCTCGAAAGTCAATTTCTGCGTGTCCCTCTTTTTCTCTCGCTTTGAAAGCCTCATTCTCGACTTGTCACTCGTGAGGCTGTCGAAATTAACAAAAAGAGGAAAGCGAAATAGACGAGACACATTGGTGCCTGTTCAACCGGTTAATTTTATGAACATTCATGCAATAGAGCTGAAAAAGCGTATTTTCTTTGTGCGTTACAATTCTGAATTTGAATTTGAAGTGATCGAAAAGGAGATATGAATTAATTTGTTGAAGTTATTAAATGAGATTTTAGATGATTTATTAGTTCCAGTAAAAGTTGTATAGAGATCAGTAGAGTCTCTGAAATTAAACAGATATGTATCAGATTACTACAGATAGAAATAAAAATTTCTTCAAAGATTCTTCTAGTCTAGTTAGAGTTGAATAAGCAAAGTTGCTGCAGGGGAAAAGTCAGAGGGAAACAAAACGTGAAAGAAAGATTCCACTACCGGTCAATGTAACCACTAAAATTTTTTAAATTCCTATCACCGAGAAGCTTTCAAAAGAAAAAAAGAAAACGAAAATACAAAAACTATCTACCTCCAAATTCGAAAGGAAAAAATTCGGTTTCGCGCGAATTCGTTCCAAAGTCGAAAGCCCAACCAACGACCAGTCACGTAGACCTTTCGAAAATCCAAATCAGCGAGAAATTAAATCGACCGTGCCATTTTCGTGCTCTCTCATTCTTCCTCTTTCTGCGCGACAATGCGAGGGCCTCTCGAAGAAACCATGCGAAAACGAAGGGAACAGTAAAAGACGTGGAGGCCAACATCGGGGTACTATGGGTAAAAACGCAAAGGGTGGACCACACAAGTGACACGGTTCTGCTGCGGGTGAGATCATCGATCATGCAATCCGGTACCATCGATTAAGTTGTTAGAATCCACGACGACGCGATTGCACGTTGTCAGAAGGCCACGATGTCGAATCGAGATTTCCTTCGAAACGTGTTATTAATTCTCGATGGATAAGCTGCCTGAGCAGCGGAACGTGGCCCTCTGTGCAACGAGACACGCACCTGTCTTATGTTAATGGCGCATAAATCCAGGCAAACGAAGCCGTAGTAGTCCCTAATTTATAGCCTCGTAGGCGTGCTATAAATTCGATGGGCTACGGAAATGGAAACAGGCATCGCGTAATGTGGTGTCGTCGATTGTTAAGAACTTCTTAGAATCTAATCTCGCGCGGGCACGAGGCGTGATAATCGAGGCAGCACAGGTGTCGCTGGAGGAACCTTCTGGCGTTTGGGACTATGTCTGTGTTGGTTGGTACTTGGCAAACTGTCGCGATGATAAAATCGTACGACACAAAAATTGTGGAAAAAAGAGATGTAAGAATGGAAATTGGAGATGATTGGCCACTGATCAGGCACATGGGTATGTTGTAAGAGGAAGTGTCATGTACATCTTGAAGTGGTTTTGTTTGCAATGTGATTTTAGCAGGTGCCAGTACTAAAAATGGTTTGAAAAAATGTATAAGAATATATTAAAGGAAATATATTCTGCCATTAACCCGACAAAAATGCGCAAGGTGGGTCGAAAACGGGAGACAAGGAAGTTACTTTTATTTATAAACGCCGAAAGATCCACGCCCGGTCAACTCGCCTCTCGTTCTCTTCCACTTGGTACCTTCGGTCCTTACAGTTTTCTCGCATGGGCACACCTCAAGAGGCGCCTCCTGCCTGCGGTAACGAGAGACTGTGGGAAGTGGATGGAGTGGGGAGATGGAGCCACTCTCGCAGCTGCACAATCGTCGCCCACGGTGCAAGGTTCATTTAACTTCGCAAATACACAACTCTTTAATGTTGTGTCGCGTTAAACGTCATCCTGCCAGGCTGACTAATGGACACTGACAAATGCTGGTCCCGAAGGATTCCGGGGCTTGGTCCTCCACACCTTTGCATTCTACTTTTGTACCTCGCGGCTCAGTCGCTGCCTCTGTTGACGCGTTCTTGCTGGCCATGGGGTCACCATGGTATATATGTGTATAGTTGAAGGGTATAGCCAGCAGGGAATAGTTTCGAGGCGGTTTTGTATTGTAAATTGATGACTATTTGTCTTTTCCTCTTCGATGTAGCAAAAGTGGGGTTTCTGGGAAGAAAGTGTATCTTTGGGTAAAATTAATGGTAATACGTATTGTTTTTGCAATTCTAATTAAAAAACCAGAATTATAGTCTATCGTAACGACTTTAATTTTAGAGTTATTAAAATTTATAGTTGAAGTCATTATAACTCTAAAAGTGGAGTTATTTAACCCTTTCGATACGAGCGCCGGATATATCCGGCATCCATCTGATGACCTATGTGGACAAATGCCGGATATATATACGACATCCATTTGTGTGGAATTTTATATAAATATCTTTTAATATTAAAGCTACAAACGATACTTGTTGGAAAGTGTTATTAAGCACAGTTCTTATTTAACGCTTAAGAAAATCTTCATACAAAAGGGGACTAACCATGCGCTATGTGCGCATTTTCGGCGCTGCACCTCGTACAGCGTGAGTGTCATGGCGGACAGCGCGTTTGTACCGAAAGGGTTAAAAACGTCATCTTTTGCGCCACTTTGGATCATTAGTATTGTAATAACCCCATACTCGTCCCAATGGCCAAAGTCGCGTCTAACATTGACAATCCAAAAGAAATAAAAAAAATTACAATTTGTTTACTTCTTCCAAGAGAAAATTATTATTTCCTTCTCACCAATAAGAACTGTCGAAATAATTTATTAAAAGACGAAAATTTCGTTCATCATCTAAGTAGCAAAACTTCGGTTCCCCTCCAAGAGACGAAAATTAACTTCAACCGTTAAGAGCAGCTCACGATCGGTCTATCGGCGAATACCAGAAGACCCGTATCAACGGATACACGTCTTGTTTCCGCATCGTCTGGCCGGAGCCGAAATTCGATCGCGTCGGGGCTACCAGATAAAACATAAAACGCGTTCCCTTTCGAACGAGACGAGAACAATACACAGGCTTGGAGAGGGACGGCGTTCCTCAAACGGCGGATCGTCTAAGCAGCTACACGTTGCTGGCCCTTCCCATTCACCGACTCATCCTCCTCCGTCTCTGTCGTGCAGCCGGTGCACACACGCGCGCGCCGTCGATCCACGCGACCAGCAACAGGCTGCCGACGTTTCTTTTCCCTCCTCCCGTATCCCGTGCCGGTATACGAACCTCGTGCCGATGGATCATTTTATTGCGTTCGTGCTCTCGGAAGCAGAAAGCCGCTGGTTCTGTGCACGCCACCCGGTTATCGGCTCTCTCACCCTACCTTCCCCCACCACGGGGCCCGCGCTTCTGTCCTTCGTTATCCTTCGTCTTCTTTCGCCGCTGTTCGTAAGTCGATGCTTGCGCCGCGCGAATGGTTCTGTTTTCACGGATACGACAGGATGCGACTGGTTGGTCGTTCTGGCGACGAATTCAACTTCAAACGAGCCGGACCGTACCACTTTTCGACCGCGAGGCAGGAAGAAGTCGAGTGGCCGTATGGATCTCGTCGCGTTGGTCGAATTTTCGAACAGACCGTGTAAACCTGCCCGTGTCTTTCATGCCTCGCGGACGACACTGAAGGGGGCCAGACGGTTCGAGAGGACCCGTTCGAAGTACTTGCTCTTAGCTCGAGATGATTTTTTCGTTTCCTCTCTGGAGGCGTCGCTTTAGAACTTTCGCTTCGTTTCCTCTCTACAAAGGCTTTGCTTTGCTATCCATTGTTGTTGAGTGCACGTAGAATCCTTTGTTTTGGAAACAGCGTGTATTGGTTCAGTTATGTTAATGATGCTTTCCAACGCATTTCAGATGAAATACGATGGGTTTGTTTTATGCAAGATAGGTATCTTTGGGATTGTATTGGATGTTTTGGTATTTATTCGTAGCAAAAAAGATACATTTTTATAAAGTTAGATATGTATATATATTCCTGTGATCGAGATTGCTATTTGGGCGAGTTTAAGGTATAGAACTTCGTTTATAGGTTATGTAGGATACTTATAGAGGTTAACCCTTAGATTATGATGACTGATGGCGGAGACTCCTTCGAAATTTAAGCACGTGTATATGTGACACGTTGAGTAGGTAAGGAAAACAAAGAAGTCGAATCAGAGGTTAAAGTGGAAAGATTTCACACAACGAGCATTCATAATGAGCAAAGCGGCCAAGCTGTTCAAAGCTTTATATACATTCAAAGTAATTCGAAGTTAAAGAAAGAGGAGATTCTTGTCTCCGAGTTTTTATAGGGACACGTTGCAGCCTCTTGTAAACTCGAACACCTTCAGCTTGCATCGTCTCGACCCCTACACGAGTCTCTCCATAGAGTCGTTAATATTTGTTTCTTGATTCGCACCTAAGCAGGTGTTAGCCACAAGGGCGGCATTGTGCCGGATTTGGGATCGCCCACGCGTCTCGAATCTACGATCTACAATCTACCAGAGGCGATTCGTGCTTCCGCATCCTGTAACCGGCTCGGCATAATTTTACGTAATGCCGCGACGCGTTGCAGGATCCTTTGTGACGGGTCGCGTTTCCGATCGCGCGTCGACAGAGGATCGTGACGTCTGTGTTTGGCAAATTGACAGCTGGCGCTGTTTGATGCCTTCTTAGGCGATGGAGTTCGAGGTGAACGTTTCATTCCGACGAGATTAAAATGAATTGATTTCTTCGGGGGATGCGTGACGGTGCTATGGATACTGTTGGTGTCGTGATTGGGGGAGTTTTGGGGGATTGAAGTGAACTATACTTTATACTTTCTTTTTTTACTTCTTATTTTCGATTGCTAAATTTTTAATTTTTCATCTATTTTTTGTTTTACACGTAGCTTTTCTTTCTATTTTTTACTTTTGTCTCTTTTCTTGAGGGATGTGTATTTGGTATTTTAATTTTCTTATATGTTTATAGTATCTCTATTGCATTTTATATATTATCAGGTATTAGGTTTGAAGTGGTAATGTCCTTATGCATGTTTATATTTAAGTGTTTTGCTTTTCATTAAGCACTCTCTCCTTAAAAAATTTTGCTATTAATACTACTGCCTCAAAACTGAGTTGAAAATAATTAAAAAATAACGTTAATGTCAAGTCGCTTGAGCAGACTCACATATGTCATCTTTAATCTAAAGTATTCTTCCTCAAACCTATCCTAGAAGTAACAAAAATTGTTCTCTCAAGAGTAAATAACTTCTGAAATAACTAAGGTGTAAAAAAAAATAAAGTAACAAGTACAAAAAGTCTTCATACCGATAAAATTAGAAATAAAATCATGATTTTGATATAAAAACAAAATAAAAAAAGGAGAAAAATGGTCAAAAATTAGATGCGAGGAAACCAAGAACGATAATAAGGTAAAATTGTGATGGAAAATAAAATAAAATAAATAAATTTTCGAGGAAAAGGCGAAAGTTAGACCCAAGAAAAAAGAAAGAAGAAAAAATTGAAAAAGGAATAGGAAAAAGTGCTTTTCGATTTCAAGGACCGTTCAAGTCACTGAATCAAACGTTTCACTTCTTTCGGGACCTTCTTTCAACAATGAAGTCTATTTGTGGCACGCGTTTGGACCGTGGCCGTGATCAAGGAAGAAACGAGTGGAAAAAAGCAATCACAAAGGTCCATCCCCGATACTGTCAAATTTATATCCGAGCCCAGGATTCGAAAATCCACCAGATGCCGGCATGCTTCGATGATCAAACTTAATAATATTTATGCAACGCGTGTGCTGTGTATCTTCCCCGCTTTTCTGGATTTTCGACCTTCTTTATGATGCTACCTTTTTTCACTTTTTTCTCTGTGAGGGCGACTGCTTCGTGGATTAAGACGCGAGCAAAATGGGATTCAAAGAGAAACGCGAGACAGAGGATTCCTGGATAACGATATTTAAAGTGCATTTAACCTCGTGCTTCTTTGGGATTATTTCAACGAATAGAAGCTATTGAATTTTTATGTACGGTACTTTTATTTTTAAACATTTCAAATATACTTTGAGATTTCCTAAAAATTCATTTTTGTATTGTAAAATTGGACCGGTTAAGTTCAGTGGATTAAATATATTAAAACAGTCATAATAAATATATCTATCAAATTTATTATAAGTTAACAAAAGCTAATATTTAAATTTCAGTAGGTTTTTTTTTAAATTAGTCCAATTATTTAAAGATGCATTAAATATTTCTTTCAAAAAATATGTTAATATAATAAAAAATAGATAGAAGACACGATAACTTAAATAACATTCGAAGATCCAAAAAATTTCTTTCATTTATTTACGCAAAACAAATTTTAATACGAAAAGAGAAATTTTATATGGCAATAATTATATCACGAAGAAACTTAAGAATCGATTTTAAGATGGCCGATAAGCGGCATCGATTGAAGCGAACCCTTTCCTCGTATCTTCCTGTCCACCCTACCCTGGTCGACCAATCAAAGCGGCTCGATTCATTTAACCCTTCCAGACTACGTCGATCCCAACTTCACCGCCGCTCTCCAACCCTTTGCAGCATCTGGCGAGTATGCTCCTTTTTTCGGTGTAATTATGCATGCCAGACGAGCTTTCGCCGCTGGATTGGTTAAAAGACGGAAAGGGGCGTGCACGTTTCACCCCTTCTACCCAGCTAGCGGCGCCTTTCATTTCGGTCTCTGGCACTATTAACCCTTTTAATGCTCACCCATTATATTACCAAGCACTACGATCTACTATGTAGATAGTACCCTGCGTTGCATGAGAGAAGTCATCTGAGAAACTTGTAGGACCGAATCCCCACTAGCCCAACCATTCTAACATCATGGCAGAAGTAGAGTAAAACGCTTCCCTTATTGGCAGAATTGATCCCTTCCTATTATTCATAGAACACCATGTGACAAAGAAAGCGAACGAAGCAACGAAACAAAGTGAGATAGACGCAACAAATGGATGCAAGAGCGTAGACTCATCCCAAAGCGTAGTAGTGCTTCCAATTCATTGTAAGTTAACTCTGAGATAACATTTCTTTCGCGGATATCTTACGCCTATGTTAACGTATCATGTTACCCAACTTGGAGATAGTAGTTTTGGGAGTGTCATAGCAAAAGTGGGTATTACTAACAAGAGTACAGGCGGAGCAAGTGGAATACCCCTCTTGCCCCGCAACCGAACGAGATGACTTCTCTCATGCAACGCATAGTACGTAATTTTGGGTAACGCAAGAATGTGCAGAGTGAAGGAATTTTTCAATACGTGCCTATTATCGATCCAAGATCTTTTAATTGTATAATTTTCGTAGATATTATATATATGATATATTATATTATAACAGTATTTCATCTATTCAATGTTTACTTAAAATTAAACATTCCAAATTAATATTTATTATTATAAAATTCTTGCAATATTTTATAACAAATCGATTTGAGTACATCACTTTCCCACCACAAACTGTGATAATTAAAAAAAGAAAAGAAAAATATTCTCGACACGATTTTGAAACGACGAAATACCGAATGAATATTGCATCTTTTGGTTATGCTAATCTCCGTATTTCATCAGCGAGACGTCCCGTCTCTCCTCGGCGTGAAAACGGCGAGAAGGCTCCATAAGCGGGCGAACTTACAGAGATCGAGTAAATGGTGCTTTAAAAGTTTTCGGTATACGGTGCTGCAAAGTTTAAACCGGGGCACATGATTAATGATGTCTAGATAATCGCGGCTGAGCCACTGGATCCGAGAAAGCCTTTAAAATAATCCCCATAAAATTACGCCCTAATGCCGTGCCCATTAATCCTCCATCTTATTTTCCGTGAGGTGGCCGCCGCTCGCGAAATTTCGCGTCCAATTGTTCAAGCCGCGTAAGCTATGCCAAAGTAACTGAGATTAGCGATTTTCTTACGTCAACAATCCTCCAATTCCCTTTCCCATTTACTTTATCCGCGGTTCGATTTTTACTCGAAACATATATCGATTTAAAAAATAAGAATACTGAAATTTTGATATTTTTAGCAATTAGTCGTAACAAAAGTACTCAAATATTATCTACTTTAGTAGGGAAGGTCAAAGTAATTTATTTCTCTCATTTCTAATTTCTTACATTTCATGGTACATCTGCGTCAATTGATTATTAAAATTCGACCATTCGCCAAAAATTTATATTATTTTTAGTTGACGTACAATGAATTAAAAATCATATGTTAGAATCACAGAATCATTACAATAATCCCTAGTAAAATTAGGGATTTTCTAATTCACCATCTTCGAAACTAACTCTTCTGAAAAATTCGATAAAATTTGAAAACTGTATATATATGTGGAAAAAAGGAAAAAATATGGAGTCCAAGGAATCTCTAATTTACTGCCTAAAACACTCCAAAAATTTTTTTCATTCTCGCCAATTATTCCTTCAAACATCGTACCTTGGAACTCCAGTTTAAAGAACTAGCTTGTTCTTGATGCTCGAGAAACACGAAATTGTCCATAATTCTGTTGCGACGAACCGAGGCAGCGTTGAAATATTACTCGATAATGTTCTACGACCATCGATTTCAACGGTGGCTCGCGGGGGTTGGAAGTGGAGGAGGATCTCTAGACACGTTCCTGGCATCGAAGTTTTTCCTCCCCAACGCGTTTAAGCCGGCGGCACTGCCGGAATTAATTATTTAGGGGACAGAAATGGCACCCCTGTCCACCCCCTCGATTCTTTCTCCACCCTGGCCGCTGTCTCACCATCTTCGACCCTAGATCGTGGATCGAGCCTAACCCGAGGGCGAAGATATAATTATGGGCGGTGGGTGGGCTTCAAGTATTCATGTTTTCATTACGGCATGGCCTTCTCAGTAGCGTCCAAAGAAGAAGAAGAGGAAGAAGGGATTTCCACCCCTGACACACCATCTCTGAGGTATACGTTCTTCGTTTCTTGCACAAATTTCTCTCCCTCTTTCTCAGGTTTAGTATCCTCTCTGTAGGATTTTTTATACTGTTGACACGCCTTTAATCCGCGAGCTGCAATTAATTTTTGGTCGTAGGTCGACTTTCTGGGCGGCAAACATGAATGAGTTTGATGGTAGGTAAGTGGTTCCATGTTTAAAATAAATACGTAGACTCGTGTTTTGTGAGCAATTTGAGGGTGTTTATTTAGCGTAGATGCTTGGTGGAGATTTTAAGGTGATTCAGGGATGAAGAGGTTCATCCAAACGCTTCAGCTTCAATTATTTAATCTATTATGATTATACTACAAGATTAATCTATAATCTTGGTCAACGTTTTATACATTATCATAGGAAACTAAAATACAGATCGTAATTTATGCAAAGTTCTATTTTTAAAGGTGTAAATATAGATAAACTATCAAAATATAACGTTTTTGTAAGATAATTTGTATATAAGATCATTTTATTGTACCCGGTAAGACAGTCGACATATCTGCGAAAATTGCCTCGTCCTACTACCTTATCCGGCAGAAAATGTCGTCGTTCGCAAAGTATTCCACAAGTATTTCAGAAAGCATGCCTCAACTTTGATATTTATATATACAAATCACCATATATTCTAAATCTTCCCTAAAGAGGAAGGATAATAAAATCAAAATTCAATAGTTGAATCAATTAGAACACACAGTATCGAATATCCCTCAGAAACTCTTCCTTCCATCTTTCCAAGCTTTGACGCGAAAAAATGGCAGAAATATTCGATGAAAATCGCATAAGATCATGGAAGATCGGTGGTCGAGCGCGTAACGTCACGTAAAATATCGCGGGGGCGAAGAAAACAGAGCCCCTGGTCGGTCGGGGCCAATTTTTCTCACCGGAGGCGAGCGCTTTGACCGTGGATGCTGCGGATAGGCAAGGGGTCCTTTCCACCCTCGCCTCCATGCTGCCGGTGTTTTTGCCCCGGGTCCGTTATCTGCTCTTTGTTCCAACGTTCTCGCACCCTTTGTCCGGATCCACCCTTTTGTAACTTTCGAGATCTTCGTCCATTGTCTCCTGGCCGGGGCTCGACGCTTTTTGCAAAACGTCGCCCGCTCCTAAATTAATCGACGCCGTTTTCCTTCCATGGAATGCGTCGCGCAGAAGGGGATCAGCCATTAAAAATTCCTGAATCAGTGCCTGCTTGCCGCTGATTAACGGCCTTATCCGCCACCCCTAGACGATACGGCGGTGTTGGATGATGATGTCGAAGAATTCTTGACAATTTATGGGCGACGGGAGAAATGCCTCGTTTATGTCGCTGAATCAGATTTTGCCATTATGTATTTTTAAGTATATGTATATAATTTACATGCACATAATTTATTTCACTATGTGTAGTGTATTAAATGGGTCGAACAAGTGCTAAAGTAATTAATTTTACTTTTCGAATCTTTCTACGTTTTGATACTTGGCTTATAGTATACAGTATGTATTCCTTTTTGTAATTTTCTTTGTAGTAATTAGAATATTCACTTAAAACATGACTCGTCGATTATACTTTATATTTCCTTCGTTTTTCAACCGTAATAAAGAAATTAGTTTTTCCTTCTTTCGTAATGTGTCGTGTAAAAAAGTTGCATTAACTGTACTCTATAATATTTAGTTTTCTTGATTTCTTTCTTCATTCAATTTTACTTCCATCACCAGGCATAACAATAATATTTCTTTCTTTCACTTCTCATGGCGTGGTCTGTATTTTTTATAACATAGTTTGGAATACCTTTTATAATAGTTATTGTATTTAGTTGTAAAAGATTCGGCCGTCGTTTGATACAGTTTTTCTCTTGGCTAATATTAATTACATCTGAATTTCTTATTTGCCATCGTCAGCGAGATTCGTCGGAGCCCCGAGAGCGGCTGGTTGGTCTTAATAGGAAACTTCCGCCGGTTATCTCGAGGAAGAATCCGGCCGAAAGTGCAACGACGCAAAATGAATATCTTTTTAAAACCGCATGTCTACTTTTCTTCCTCTTCTTAACTTCGAATCATTTCCCTCGGTTAATTGAAAAACTTTCACGAACCGCCTCGAAACATTGGGAGAAAAGAAAATATTTAATTATGGTCGAGCGGTACAGAAAAATCTGCCATTCATCGTACCTACCATTGAAATCTTCCTTACAGCATTTGTTGCCACTATTTTACACGCAGATTGTATTGGAAGCCTACCTCAACTGTGATTTTATTTAAAAAATTCTGGTAGTGTTAAAAATTATAATATAGTAGAAGTAGTAGCAATAATAGGAATATGAACAACAGATATACCAGTGACAATAAGAATATCAGTAATAATACCAAAATAATTAAAGGCATAGCGATAGTAACAACGAGAGTAATTGTTATAATACGTATAATAAAATTATTTGGAAGCCTACCTCAACTGTGATTTTATTTAAAAAATTCTGGTAGTGTTAAAAATTATAATATAGTAGAAGTAGTAGCAATAATAGGAATATGAACAACAGATATATCAGTGACAATAAGAATAGTAATAATACCAAAATAATTAAAGGCATAGCGATAGTAACAACGAGAGTAATTGTAATAATACGTATAATAAAATTAACAAATTTCTCTTTATGTTTACAGATATTAAAATTCCTTTTCTTTAAAGGGAAAAAGAAATTCATGTTAGTGTTTTAATTACTGTGGAATTTCCATTATCTGAACCAGGGATGATCTGTAGAAAAGTGTTAAATGACTGAGAAAAATGGTTATTTTAATTTACAAACATCAATGTAAATGACCATTCTTTGAATGTAACTAATATCATTTAATTATTAGAAAAATATAATTATTCAAACCGTTATGTATCAAAATTTGTTCGGCTAATCAAGGCACTGCTGTAATTATATTCTACATATATTACACATCTAACACTTTCCCGAAGAAAAATTTTCAGATACCCCCAATAACCAATCTCCTCCTGCAAACCTAAATAAAAACAAAAAGCAAAGAAACATACCCAACCTATCAGAATACCACTCTCTGTTCCCAAGCTATAAAATTGAAGTCCAACCCGCCGTGCACGTTAATATTAGACAAGCGGCCACGATATCGTGACCACCAATCTGTCTCTCGATCCCGGTGAAACTTTCTCTCTGGAACGTATCATTTGTGGCGTTGCTTTCGTGCGAAAGCCTGTACGGCGGTCGTAGCAAGGGACGCGTGGAAAAAAGCGAAGATGGTCGTATTGGATACCGTGGCTATCGATCGCTTAGGCACAGCCACGAGGGGTAACTTATTGGTCAGTTGCATCGTGCACATCCAGCCTGACGAGGGGGTTAGCCGCATGGACGATGGGGAGATCGCAGAAAGGGGGCTGCAACCCCGTCGCAAGCGTCGTGGGATGTCCCCACGAGGACTGGCTGGCTTCATTTTCCGGAATTATGGCCCCGTCTGACGCCGACGATTTCCCTCCTTGCTCTCTTGCTATTCGCCATCACGGCGTGTGCGTTCGTACGTGACGCTGCATTGTTCTTTGATGACATAATTGTCTTGCGGTGAATTCGTTCGACTTGCTTCGGATTGGTGTGATTGGTAGCGCGGTGGGTTTCGAGGATTTTGAAGTTTGGCGTGTTGCGAGATGAAGGTAGTTTTGGGTTGAGCTGGCTGGATTATCTTGGATTCCGGATGATCGAGGAGGCAGAGAAATGTAATATTTGATTGGAGGGTTCGTATCGAAAACGACTTTTTAAGTAATGATGCAATTTGAATAATTGGAAATCAAACTTGTGCCATTATGGAATCGCTATTATAAAAGACAATGTGTTTCCTGAATCATTACATTCGATTTGTACTCATTAATATCGCGTATGCTATTAACGATAGATCTAGCCTCTAGTGTATAGCTAAATATGTCACGTATAGACCACCTGAATAAAAATTTATATTAATTTTAACGAAAAATATTCGCATAATTTTAATAACTATAAAAATAGAAAAATCTAATTCCACCATTTTGGCAAATATAATAGTTCGAAATATTAAATCTTCGAACACCGACTTCTAAACAAATTCATAACTATCATCTCAACTATAGAATTCACTTTTCAACTAGTTTCAAGATGTCAATTAACCCACTGATATTCCAAATCAAAAATCTTTATACACTAAAAAATTAGTTTACTTCAAACATAAAAAGTTAAGTATTATGATACTGAAGTAAAGAGAAATCCTGAAACTAACCTTACTCCGCGATTTACTGTGTCTTATCAAACACTTCAAGCTTCGAGAACGTATTAAAAAGCGATTTTCAGAACCGATTCATTGGTTGCTCGGAGTACAAGAATCGACGAACGCGCGGAGACGAGAAACGTTGTAAAGTTGTCTGTAAAAATTTAATACGGAAATTTTCTCCTTTCCCTGGGCGAGCGGTGGTCTAGCGTACAAAGTCGCCTCTGAATTCATAGAATATTTGATGCCGCTGCGCCGTAACCGGCGATGGACTTGTTGGCGGTTTCTCCAACTTTTCAAAGTTCCCGCCGAAAAGGAGAGGCGGCGACGTAAGCGTGCCGGGGCGACGGAGATGGCGTAACTTGCCGAGCTACCCCCACCACTCGTGCCACGAAGTTCCGAGGTTCGCGTGGATCGTGACCGGTGGATATCTTCGGATCAAGGTATATCTCTGCGCTGCATTATTCCCCGCGAGGGACCGTCGCGCGAAAGGGCGAAAAGATCGATAGCCCCCGGTATCGCGGCCGCTGAAGAACTTTTGTTTCTCCGTGGATAAAGCACCGGGGGAATAATGGCGTTTCAACGACCGCTCGACCTCTTACTTGGCCGCTGTCGCGCCGGCCGCCATGTTGTTCCTCGACCCCAGCACCTCATGGAATTAATCCCCACTGCGACCTGACGCTTTAAAAACTTTTACTCTCGACGCCTGACTATTTCACCTTTGATCCTTGGTTTAGAAACGACGAATGTGTTAATGCGAAGGATCTACACGAATATTTGACAGAAATAGTTGTGACAGTAGTTCCGAGAGAAATTGATTTTTAACTTCTCTTGTGTTGTATCTTTTTACATTGTATCACGGTAGTTTGAAATTATTTTTGAAAAATAGGAGGAAACTGAAATATTGGACTGAGTTTGTAGAGGGCGAAATGTTTAGAAATGTAATTAGATATATACATATACAATATGTATTTAAATGTAGTGTTTATTTAGTAACAATTGCTTGGTAATGTTAGTATTTAGTAATCTAATAATGTTGCTTAGTAATAAATTAACAATAACGTGTGTTAGTCGTAGATTTAGTAATAATCGTTTCATATGTATATTTAACAAGATTTAGTAACAAATAAATTTGATAATACTAATTTTGCGACAACACTATTAAAGTAGATCAATTCTTCCACACATTTTAATCTAAAGGTAACAAGAAAAGATTATTTGAAATTATTTGTATATACTTATAATTTATGGTAGCTTTTGAGAATTACATTATAAATTATACAAAATTTCAATGCCAAGGAAGGGTTTGAATACATCCATCATCACTTTCAAACATGCTAGAAAACACGCACATATGACACGTAACACGAAAATACATTTTTCAACATACCTAACCTCACATTTCTCTACCACGGAACCCCAAATCTCACGATTACCCAAACATTTCCAACAACAATGTAATAAATCGATAAATAAAAAAGTACTACCCAAGAAGCACTTCCCATTTCACCAATTACACTGCAGACAATACGAAAACAACGATAAGAATAAAAATAAGGCAGTTGTTCCATCGGAATAACCATGAAGCGAAAGATACTCCGGAATAGCGGGACGTCCTCCGGGTAAACCGATTTGTTATCCCGCGCGAAAGTTTTGGGATGCCTATGAGTGTGCATTTCGATGTTCGGAACAACAGTTAGACACGCGTGAAGTTTGGTAGCCCGTTGGGAGTCGCGGCACTCCGCCATCTTTGCCGAACCATAGCTCGGTCCGTAGTTGCAGCATCACGCTCGAAAGGATCGAACGACGCCCCCGATGGTGTTAGCTAATTTTACGCCGGTGTTTTCACCGTGATTCCTGGAACTCGGAAGATTAATTGGTTTTTTGGCCGGCGGTTTGCTTAAAGGAAACTCGTCAAACCGTTTCCGCGGGCCGAGAACGCGGCGCTTAGAAGATTAATTAGTTTCAAGATCGCCATGAACGCTACTCTGGTTTTCTCGCGGACGTAGAAGTGCAGTTTGTAAGGCGAGATCTCGTGGATTTATACTTGTCCGGGGTTATTCCGTGGATTAAACGTTTGGGAGATTTATGATGGTAGAAAGTTGTTTGAATAGGTATTGTTTCATGCGCGATGTGGCGCGTGGGTGGGATTGATATTAATCAGGCATGAGTTGTGTTTTATTATCGTGGTAATTATTTTACAGATAATTTATTGGTCTTTTTAATTACTTGTATAATTTATTCTTGCGAACAATATATTATTTTTCTGCATCTGCATCTTCAATATAAACAGTCATCATTTAGATATTAAGATTCATTGATTGATTAGTGTATTTCGGGACTGGATATTTGGGTTTGATATGTAATGTATTATTTAATATCTATCACTACTGTTATTATTCAGGTTCAAATTTTATAGTCATTTATCTTCCTGACAATAGAATGTAATGACATATAACATGTACAGACTATTTAGCTAATTAATACAATTAATTAACCAATTTTCTAAAGATCAGTTCATTCTAACTTCACAAAAGGCAACGATATTAAACATTTCATCCCTCGCGAATAATCAATAAATTCCTTATATGACGGCCAAGCCATCACACGTGAAAAATGACGTTCCCTATCGACATGGCGGAAATTATTCAGCGACGAAGTAAAGAAGCATCGTTGTAATTCAATTTGAGGCAGAACCGGAAAGCTGAAACCGCGCAGCGAGAGAGCCGGTCCTCTCCGGATAGTTTTATTTGTGCCAGGGCGTTTCTTGCCGGCCTTCCGAGGCTTACGTGTAAGACTTTGAAGTTAGAAAGCTTCCCGAACGAGATTACGCGCACTGGAAGGAGCTTTTCGACACTTGTGCGGTTTTTTCCATTCCCGACTTCCAGCTTGGCCGTCGGCCCTACCCCTCTGGTTTCCGGCCTCGATGGTCCACGCCACTTTATGGGTCGTTGGCGTCGATGCTCCTTAACGATCATTCTCTTGTCTCCGATTCTCCGCTGTTCTCTCCTTTTTATCGTCTACTCGCGACACAGATCGCAAAGGGTGAGTGAGTGACCTCTACCAATCGCGAAATTGCGGTCGCGTGGGAGTGTATCTGTAGCGACTTCCGGTTGAATGTCATCGATACGATCGATGGAGAACGATGTTTAATGAAAGTACGTGAGACCTGCTATTAGATGGGAATAATTTTTTATACTTTCCTATTTATAGTATGTCTAATATGCCTATCATATTTAATGTTCGGTGCTTTTATAAAATTTGTGGGAAATATGTTACAAATTGGGGTAATTTTAATAATAATATCAATATTGAATAATATCAATCTCGATAATAATATATATATATATCCCTTTACACGATCTCTTATAAATATTAAAAAATGTAGTTACCTTATTAAACAAAGGAAATTTATTTCAAATATAAAATAAAAAATTAAATATTTTAAATTCTATAGAACGAATTTTGTCATAACTCAATTCATACTCACAGTAAAAATATTCACTCATCGTCCAGCGAGTATACTCGTCGCAATTAGATTTTAATTAGATCCTTATATAGATAAATGTGTCCGAAAGAACATTCTTCCACCAAAGGATTACTTCTGGAATAAATTGAGTCCTTCTGTGACATCATCGATAAATTTCGGGACAAGCAGACGCAGTCACGCGGAATGCCGGATCCAGCATCGATTCGAGACCACCGGTGATGTCAAAAGTTTTCAAAGAACGGTTTCTAGAAACCTTATTCACTGGAAACCAGCTTTCCCGATTTCTCCTACGGGAGGACTTACGATTTCTTTTATCCTCGTCATTCTCTCTTCTCTTCTACTCTATATTCTCCGTCTTACTCTTTCTCTTTCTCTTTCTGCCTTTTTCTTTCTCTCTATCTCTGCCATTTCACCGTAATACCCGTTCTGGACGATAGAGGAGGAACGCGGAGTAGCGACCTCTCATTATCGGTACCGACTAATTCACCAGTCCACGTGTATACCAGGTTGAAACGCACGGCTCCGATGGCCGCTGCGCCTTTCATCCCCTTTCGTGCGGACCATGGCTAAACACCACCTACTTCCGCTCGACGCCGCAACGACCGTGATCATCGCGTGCACTGATAATTATTGGCTTTTAGCCTAGCTCGAGTTTTCTGAAAACCACGATCACCGTTCACGACCAGCTACCCTGTTTTCCCAGCACGACCGCCCGCTAAGTTTGGACGTCGATCGTTGTTATTGGGTTTGGGTGGAACGTGAGGTTTTGTTCGAAGTTTCGAGAGGTCGCATCAGAGTTCCGATTGGGTCGCTCGGGGTATAACGTCTGATGTTTGAATGTAAAATTTTTTTAGAATTTTGGATCTCTGGAATATTACATTCTTAGGATTCATATCCTTCAAAATTTTTGAACTTTGTGATATTGAAATTTTTAATCTCTGGAATTTTACTATCCAATTTCTTGATTTTATAGTTTTATAAATTTATTATTTTATAATTTCAAGCGTTGTAATAGAGAAGTATTATTACAGTACATATCATTGAGGTATTACTATATTTATATTATAATATCACAATATTTTAATATAATTAAATTTTCAATTCACATTTATCCATTTTAATCTTCCCCAAAGAAGCCAAAAGATCTTCAGACTACCCATATCAAAAACCAGAAGAAATAATTAACAGAATAATCACTCTACTTACCTACACCACCCCAGAAACATCCAATTATATAACTCTAGTTCAGATCACTCTCACCGTTTTAATGCAAGTCTCGCCACTACGAAACGTGAATAAACCCTTCGTCACAGGTTAGAAAGCACGGACTGCAGACCAGTCGGCAGGTCAACCGATCGTGGAAATAGACAACAGGAGAAAAAAAGGAAAAGGGATCCTGTATAAAGAGAAGAATTTTCTGGGCTACGAGCAAGCATTATGAAAGGGGTTAGGCAGCGATCCCAACCTGTTCCCTCGAGTTTGCTTTTTTTTCCCCTTTTTCGCGGTGGTAGAACGTTTAGCGACATAATGCTGGACCTGGTGAAAGGGTTGCTCTCCGACGTATTGTGCGATCTCCCGACACAAGGTGCCAGTGTGTTCGTCGTATACCTGCGACCTAGCCGCGAGACAACCAGTCAGAGATCGTAGAGTGCGACAGGGATAGAGCTGGAAGGGGCAGAAGGGTTACCAAGGTCCCGGCAACTTTGGGTCTCTCACCCTTTCGAACCCTCTCTCTAAACGACTGTGACCCCATGATCCGCGCCAATGTGCGTAACCGTGTGCCTCTAACAGGTGTCGTGCACACGCATGCATCGGAAG